>NC_091057.1:87611278-87912582 GCF_000393655.2 Nicotiana sylvestris | reverse complement strand
CTAGCTAGTTGTTAGAGCAGTTGATGCTAATAATATGGAATCTAATGATAAAAACTTAGCTAAAATGTGATAGTAATTGAACCGTAGGGCCTGCTGCTCGAGTATAGGTCTGATCGATGAAGGACCTCGGGGTCGACGTCGGGGTTGAGCTCGATCTAGCGGGGATAGTCGAGGATGGGATAACAGTTGACAATATAATTAAACAAGGCTCTTTATGACCAATACTAGGCTATATGACGAAGAACTAGTAAGAAAGAGATAAATATCAAGGTGACCTCGGGCCAGTGAGAACGAACAAGCTTAGAAAGAAAAGAGGAAGAGAGGGATATTATTGCACTTGTGGAAAAATAGAGCACCATCAGTCTGTCACAAGGTAGTGTGAGTCCCCTTTATATAGGAGGGGAGCTCGGTTACCAGCACGTGGAGATTAATTACAAAGTATGGAAATGGGATGGCTCGACGCGACGCCTCAGTATAGGCTCTATATAGCCCGGCCCTGTCAGCCCTAGCCGTGTGCCTTGGGAGCTTCCCCTTTGTCCTAGCTTCGATCTCCATTTTTTCTAGGTCAGGCCTCGACATGCCCCAAGGTCAGGAAATCAGTCGTGGCTTCCCGTCCTTGGGGTCTCGAGGCGTTCTTCCGAAGTGACTTGACAGCAATAAATCGAGTCCTCTGATTTTTCCACGTACAGATAGTCTCCGCGTTTCCCATAAAAAAGTGATGGGAAATGATTCTGACTCCTCGAGCTCCTGGCGTGAGCTTTGTGGCGATTGGTCCATCCCCGGGTTCATGCATTTTCAACTTCATTCAATACACTCCTGATTCCTACTCCCTAAGGTGAAGGTATCGCCGTCGGTTTGTTTTTCCAAGGATGCATTAACTACATCCGTAGGTCAATCTTTTGAAGCCTTGATGACCGTGTCGTAACCCCCTATAAATGGGGATGTTCTGGCATTGTCTTTCTTATCCCAATGCCTTTGTTGGCTTGCTTGCCTATTCCCTCTTACCATCTTCTTCTACCTTTGAGCATTATGCTTGGTGTTCATGGACTCAAGGTCGTTAGGCAGAGCATCCTTAGATTGTGTTGTGGCCTTTTGTCGGGGCTTCCCTTCGTCGAGCATAACCATGTTGTCCTACTACTATCGTGGTTGTTATCATGTTCACTATGGCTGCTGCTATTGGCCCGAGATGATGATGGATGGGGAGCTGGTTTCCGTCTCATGCAGACAGTCGTTCGGATGATGCACCGCTACTCAAAAGGGGGCTTGTATTATACACCCCTGCTCACCTTCATACCCCAGCTCAACGTGGTGCCTTGCTCTGAGTCGCGGGCTTGCACGGCTAGACATTCCAAGAAGTGGATTCTAAGTAGTCATGCAAGCAGGACCGGAGATTGTTCGGTCCGCTGTCTCTTCAAGGCTCCCTTGGCCAAAGAGGGTCCTCGAGCTTTGGAGAGCTATGGCATTTTTTCACCCTTCCCTGCCACTCACTTTTCCCCTTGGGGATATCAGTATGGATGGTTAGGATGAAACTCCCGAGGATATGCGTCCGAAAGCACCCGCTGCGGACCTCCGAAGGTGGACCGGTCTTCAGGCTTTGCATGTGCATCCCTTTGTCTCTTCCTTCATGCGTAGAGATCCTCTATAGGAGTTTTGTAATTGTATGTAAGGACCCCTCGAGGTCTGCTTGTACACAAATTTTTATGAAAAAGAATACATTTTATTGACTTCTGGTTTGCTCATTTCTGTATGCTCTCATGCCCTTTCAAGGCCCTTTGAATATCGTATTTTATATGTTAACTACTGATATTTGACTTGGCGCAAGCGTTCTTTCCGATCCTCCGCTGATCGACATGGCTCTCTTTCGAACCCATCGTCGTACTTCGGACCAATCCTGGATTGATCTAATAGGCCCAGGTTATCGAGGCCCTGCGAGTTGTATGGAGATAATGCGTCGAATTTCGGGTCCTTTGGGAATGTTACCCTGAATGAAGGTCAGCTTCGGGTACCCGGGGGTCCCCTTTTGATCCTGATGTAGATAGCCCTTTTTAAAACGCACAGGATAGATTTTTGCTGAGGAGTTGCCTGTACTCAGGCACTGCCTCGGAGCTTCGTGGAACTTTCGTGATCGGAACTTCCTGTGTTTATTCCTTTTTTGAAAGAGGGAACCACGAGACCAGGTACTTTCCTTACGTCGAGTAATGGCGTTGAAAGCTCCCTGAACTCCGAATTCTCCTTGGCGGGGATCCTCGGGGTAGAGCGTTGTCTCGAGATTGGAGATAATATGGAGAATTTCTCAAACTTAGGCTTCTCGTCGAAGGATGCTTTCGGGATCGGGTATGACCCGGTCAATTTGCATCGAAGCTGTAGGTTTCTCAGGGCTAACTCCGGGTAGGCGAGTCGTCGCTGCTTCTTTGTGGTACGGCTTTGGCTTCTTCGCAAGACCTCACTATTTTTTAGATAGCTGCTTTTCTGGTTTGGCATAGGGTACTTCATCTTTTTAGGCACAAAAGTGTTGGTGCACGCCCTTGCTTTGACCTGTTAGTTTTACCATAGTCTTGGAAACCACTTTGGGGCCGGTCCGGCAGGGAACGGGTAGCATTGCTCCCGACGCTTAGGATTCGAGGGAGTTCGCTCTGAAGACGGCGTATTTGATAACAGAGGAACATATGGAGATGGTGAGGAAATACTGTGGATGGAACGAGGGGGTAGCGCTGCAGGTGCTTCCCCCGGATGAGAGTATTACGGACTCTACTAATGTATTCTTGAGCGTATATCTGTATCCTTTCGCGTTTGGTCCCCTTGACAGGGTTTTGCTTGACTTTTACTTGAAGTATCGGGTTACTTTGGCACAGATACATTCGTCGTTTTGGCGAGTGGTGCTGATGATGAGGCTCTTTGCGGAGGAGGGTGGGCTTGAATTTATGTTTAACCATCTCTTTCAGGCTATACCGGGCCTTTCATCTCCAGGGCCTGCTAACCCTGAGGTGTTGTTCTTCCATGCCTTTTGTAGTTGACAACAAAGAGGACGGGGGTCGAGAGTGAGCCGGTTTGTTTATTCGGGTCCGGACGGTCGACATTATCCTCGTGGAGCTTTTTCCCTTTCCCGAAGGGTGGAATTATGCACGTGAGTGGAGCGTCTGGTGTTTTTTCAGATTTTGCCAATAGCCAAAATCAGTTGAGTAATAACGCTGTCTCCCTTGTTGCAGCAACTTCATGTACGTCGGGCAAAGTCCTCAACCTGCCTGGCTGGGTTCGGAGGCTGGTGACCCATTCGTCCTACGATGAGCGTCGATGGCGAGTTGTATTCCGTGCCAGATGGGGAGCCAAATACCAAGGTATGTATGCATGTTGCCTTTGCCTTGGCCTTCGTTTATTTGAGGCAACATTTTACCTCTTCATTCGTACAGGATTCGCCGCTTGTAGATACCAGGCGTTTCATTGGGATGAGGTAGTACTCTTACAAAGAGGGGAAGGAGTCATCGGCCTCTGAACCAAGGGACGATGGCAATAAGAGGGATCAACATCTACGGTATGATGGAGCTTTTAGTGGTGCTGATCGGTCCTGTGCTTCCGAGGAGATGGCATCATCTGAGTCAGCTGCTCTCGAAGTACCTAATTATTGGTCGGCGATTCTTTTGAGTGAACATACTGCGCCCGAGGTCGGTTCTCCTGGGGCCGAAGAGTCAGGAACAACACGAGTGTGTTCAGACTTCAAAGAAGTTCGTCCGCTTCACTTTGTGGTGAGTTTGGGAACATTTCCCCTGTATTCCGTGTCATCCTCTCTTTATTGAACTTTCCTTGTGCAGGCCTGTGATAGGCTTATGTCTAAGCTGCTCTGTCAAGGGGCCAGGCTCCAGAAAATTCTGGACGAGGGCGAGTCCCTTAGGCTCCTTAGCGAGGAGAAGGAGATTGAGTTGCAGCATTAGCGATATGAGGCGTAACAGAGCTTGAATTATGAGAGCTATTTGACGGAGCAGGTAACTTTCTGCAACTCGTGTTTTACTCCCTTTAGACCTTGGAGTACCTTAAGGGCGATGTTGCCCGCGCCAGAATTGCTTGTGGTGAGCTGAGGGCTCAGGTGCAAGCTAAAGCTTTAGAGGAGGCAGGCGCCTCGGCCAAGGTCCTTGCCTTCGAAGCCTAACTTTTCTTGGCTCCTGATAATGCCGAAGTCCAAGCGGATATGATCGGGAAACTCAAGTCTGACCTCTCGAATATCAGGGCTGAAATAATTGATGCTGGGGCTGAAGCGGTACTAAGCCGAACCAAGGCTGATCAGGAGATGGCGATTCGTATGAATGATATTGCGGACGCTCAAGCCGAGTTGAGGAGAGCCCTCGACTGGGAAAAGAGGATCGAGGAATATGTTCGTTGCAGATCCCGAAGAGAAGTACTCGAGGAGATTGGTGCGAGGGGCTTCGTTCTCTTAGAGGAATTGACTCGAGCAAGGGCGGACGAGCGCGATGCGCAATCACTTCTCGATGACGAGGCAAAGTGCAAACCCAGCTAGTAGTAGCCCTTTGGGGTGGAGCATAGATTTTGCCGTTTTGTCGCTTTGTTTTTTATATACGTAGAGCATCTCTGTAGATAGAGAGTGCACCTTCTTTGCGTATGTAATATAGGAGGAAACATGAAGCTTTATTTTTTCTGCATCTATTTTCTATTATTGTTTTTTACCAGGTAGGCTGGTTTCTGTGCTTGGCAGGATCCACGTAGGTCCGGAGCTGATCGGACAGGCCTGGGGGCTCTTAGGTGCGATCCTTGACGCGAGTAGGCGCTGGGACCTCCGTGTTTTGCCCGGCTGTTTGGGCTTAGTCTCCCAGTTGGGCTTCGACTCGAGCCTTCTAGTCCTTAAGTCATTTATGCCCGTGCGGGCAGGTAGTAATTGCTCCCATTTCTTGCCCTTGGGCATTTTGCCATTTAGACTATTTTGGGTCCAGTCTTCGAGTCGCGTTGCGATTCGAGATTTAATTGACCCTTAAGTTTTCTTCCACTTACATGGGAGGATGGTGATGGTCTTTTATGCTTGTTTTTTGGTCGTCGAGACCTTTCCATATATGGCTTGGAGGCTCACTCGACTGGTTGACAGTGGCATTTATGTCGTGCCATTAGGCATTTTGTAGTTTAGCAATTTCGGGTCTAGTCTCCGAGTCGCATTGCGATTCAAGCTTTAATTGACCCTTAAGCTCTCTTCCGCCTACATGGGCGGATGGTGATGGCCTTTTGTGCCCTTTTTTTGGTCGTCGAGACCTTTCCATATGTGGCCCGAAGGCTCACTCGGCAGGTTGATAGTGGCATTTATGCCGTGCCCTAAGGCATTTTGTATTTTAGCCATTTTGGGTCCAGTCTCCGAGTCGCATTGCGATTCGAGCTTTAATTGACTCTTAAGTTCTTCTTCTGCCTGAATGGGCGGATGGCAATGGCCTTTTACGCTATTTTGGTCATTGAGACCTTTTGATTTGTTGCCCGGAGGCTTGCATGGTTAAGTATTTTGGATCAGGTCTCCGAATCGGGTTACGATTCGAGCTCACTTTAATCCTTAAGTTGTCAATTTTTTAGCTGGAGACAATGGCTCTTACACTATTTGGTCGTTGAGACGTTTTAATATGCGGCCTGTAGGCTTGCTTAGCTGGCGACAATGGCTCTTACGTTGTTTTTTCCCGTGGGCTTTTTGTAGGCTTTGTTTTTTGCTCGTTAAGGTCTTTTAAATGATTTTTGCCTGACCCGTTGTCGGTTCTAGAGAACCTCGATTTCATGTCATTATCAGCAATATTTGAGCACCTCGGAAGGCTCATAGCTCATAGGCTGGGTAGGTCAAAGCCTTTGTGATTTGGAGCTGACATGGTCGAAGCTCGTTTTTGCCTATTGAGGGAAGCCTGTTTTAACCGGTTTTTTCCGAAGTATATTTGAAGTAGTGGCCTGCAATTTTTCTTTAGGGATGGTAGGGCATCCCCGAGTCGCGTTAATATGGCTGAATTAGCCACTTTGACCGTAGTCATATGTGTTTGGCCGGAGCCATTTTTGATCCCGAGTGACAGTTCAGGCGTCTGCACCTAGGGTATGGCCTTTTGGGATTCTTACAAATGCGACGTATAGCCTGAACATCGGGATTTTCATGCCTGTTGAGATCTTACAGTTTGTCATGCCTATTGAGGTCTTACAGATTTTGTAATGTAGAATAGATCTGGTTATGCCGAGTCTGCCCGCTAGGGGTCTTACAGTTTCAAGTTTTCCAGCGCATGGCAATTGGCGACGAATGACAATCTCCGAGTCATCGAATTTGTTTAAGCATGAAGACCACTTTTCGTGAGCTCGGAGTTGCCTTGTAGGGGCTTTGTGAGCCTGGAGTTCTGACCCTAGGGTCGTGTGGGTGCTGAATTGCTAACGCTAAGGCTCTGAGTATCTTGGGACGCATTTGGTGGAGAGGCCCCTCTCGGGGATATACTTAAGATTTCCTCGCTCGGAGAAAAATGTGTTGAAAAGATATCATTTTATTGCTTGGTGTAGACATACATCGTCGTGAGCTTGGCCCGCACAGGCGCAGCTTCTCGGACCATTCGATCCGGTACATAATTCCCGATTGGGGTTTAGTCTGCCGTTTCCTAGTCCTCCCGGGGGGGACGATGTCCTTAGAAGAAGATCATCGCTTCGTTGTTGGCTTGTAGGAGAAGTCCTACAACCTTATCGGATCCTTTTCTGGGGGTATGCTGCCCTTCTAATAATCTTGCTTACAAGGCCCTCTTTGGGGCAAAAGCCCGACTGTGGTCTAGGGGTTTCCGGGTGGAGTTAGAACCTCTGAATATCCTGACCAGCTATCTACATACAATTTAGCGGAAAAATAACAAGGGAGTAAAGGAATCCTTCCTCACCACGGGATTTATCAGTGACATTTTGAGATTTGGTATGTTCTTATTCTTTTGGGGCACGAGCCTTGGTTCAGTCCTCCGCCATGTCTTATCAGGCTTGGCCGAAGATGTGGTTTGCTTACCCTTTGATCCTTCCGAGGGCGGGGGCATTGATGTCGGCGATGCATCATATAGTGAGGAATTTCCTCTTGTCGCGTATTGTTCTCCGTCGACTTATTTTGGTTCTGCCTTTTGCGAGGGATTCCACGGCTTTGGCAAAATGGAGCTGATACTGTCTCCGGGTGGTATGCTGGCGGTCATCTGAATAAGACATCTGTGCATTGCACCTTCTCCGATAGTGAAGATCTCGATGCTCTGGCCCGAGCTCATGCGGGCCGTATTAAGAGAAAGGTCTTTGTGGCGATTCGTCATTAGGAATTTGCCAGGGTTTCGGGATGCGGGAGTGATTTGGTCCGTTTGCCCGAACCGCCCTATTGACTCTGGTCTGACATCGTTGTTGTACGTGATTGGACCACCTGAATTCATGAACACATGTTTTATTTGAAATAGATCAAATGAGGGAGAGGGTTACTAATGTGTTAGCGTGATGCCGAGGCGAAGTCTCGATGTTTTTTTCCTTGGATGTAAGGGTGTCCTCCGGAATACTTCCCTGGACCCGTCTTTTCTTGGTGGCAAACATTTTCACTTTCCATTTTATGAATCCACGGAGGGTGTCGCCGCTCTTTCACTATCGTGGTAATACGTCGTGGTTTGTTCACTCCACTCTTCCAGGTTGCCTTCCTTCATTGGGGATGGATCTGAATCGTACTGCTCGATGGTACTCGAGAGTGATTTCAATTGAGTATTACGCCTGTTGTCTCTCCGAGATGGGGAGTCATTTCTGACCCGTGGTCGCACGCGCCCTGCGGTTCCTGCGTCGGGTTGTGGTTCTTTTGAAAGGGTCTTGGTCGAATAAGCCTAAGTCGCTCAACGTGATCATGATGTTTGGTATATCAATGTTGAAACTGTATTCTGCTAGTTGCACCTCGTGAGATCCGGTTCTACTAAAAGTTCCTCGAGGACGTTGCCCTCAAAATATTTCCCTACCGTTGTGTGATAGGTCGCATCTTGTGGCATTCCTCTTATTCGCGGTGCATAGATGGTATCTCTACCTGTTCGGCATTAGTTTCTTCGGTGGGGGCCTGCTTGGGTATATCGGGACCGTAGAGGCTCCCGGACGGTTGTCCACACCCCTGATTGGTGGTCGGTGCCGGGTACAGTCATACAGTCGGGTTTGGGCTGGGTACCTGACTAGGCATCGTTTGAAAAGATCTGGAGTCATCGGGTATGCCTCCTTTAAGCTTCGGGCGAAGACCTGCATTGCCCAGTCATCCGAATTCGGGGACAATCTCACTTGTCCTATCGGGAGATGAGGCGCGACTCCCTGTGGTGTTTCATTCTCTCTCTGTTTGGCCTCCGATGTACTAGGCTCTTCTATTATTGCCTCGATGGCATCGGCATGCGCTTCTACGGAGGAATCTACCAGTACGGTAAGCGAGTATGTGAGGTCGGGCGATAGGCTGTGGCGCCACATCATGGTTTCTTTCGAGCGTGTTTCTTCGAACTTCTTCAACGAGGCGGGCTCGAACTTATCCTCTTGAAGGTCACTTCCCTTCCCCGCGCATGTGTAAGTGGTGGCGCGCTTGTCGGGATCCGAGGTCCTGTCGCGCCCGGGGAGTTCCGGCGTTCTGAACTTTTTAGGGATGGGCTTTAGGGCCGCTTCCTCTGGGAACGGCCTCTGTATGAACTTCTTCGAATCCAAACCTTTCAGGACCAGGGGTGCTCCCGGGATTTGATCCGCCCTAGAGTTGTAGGTCTCGACCTTTTTATCGTTGGTTACAATCATCTTCTCACCTAACTCAATACTTTTGGTGAGGTCCTCAAGAATCTTCACTATGGCGGGGTCAGCTATTGACCCGTTATTGCTTGATCTTTTGGGTACTTGCTAGGCGGGGGAAGCTACCTCCGGTACTGTTGTGCTGGGAGTTCTCAGATGGCTTTGCAACTGAGCAATGGCCAGCTACTGTGCCTGCAACATTTCAAAAATAACATGAAGACTAACTTCTTGTTCTTCCCGGGTTGGGGTTTTTTGAGCTTCCTGTCGGTCGATGTGCCGTATGCTCCTATTGGTGTGAGAGGTTTCGTCGACTTGTTGTGTGTCCTGTGAGTCCACATCTGCTAGAATTGGTCCAGGCACGTTATCTGTATTCTATAGTGGTGCTCCGGCGACCGGGACAACCATGCCATTTTCCCCTGATTCTCGAGGTTTCTCAACTCCGTTTACCAAGCTAGACATTTTGACCTGAAATCAATGGATCTTGGACAAGAAAAAGTGTGAAAGATAGTGTGCGTTTGTGTGATGAAACTAGCAAGAAAATAATCACTATTATTTTTAGCACCACGGTGGGCGCCAAACTATTTACCGTGAAAATGGTAACAACAATTAAATTTGTAAATGGAATTCTAAAAATACGTGATCTATTCCCGAGCTAGTTATTAGAGCAGTTAATGCTAATAATATGGAATCTAATGATAAAAAGTTAGCTAAAACGAGATAGTAATTGAACCATAGGGCTTGCTGCCCGAGCTATCGGGGATAGTCGGGGTCGACGTCGGGGTTGAGCTCGAGCTATCGGGGATAGTCGGGGATGGGATAACAATTGACAATATAATTAAACAAGGCTCCTTATGGCCAATACTAGGCTGTATGACGAAGAACAAGTAAGAAAGCGATGAATATCAAGGTGACCTCGGGCCAGTGAGAACGAACAAGCTTAGAAAGAAAAGAGGGAGAGAGATATATTATTGCACTTGTGGAAAAATGGAGCAACATCAGTCCGTTACAAGGTAGTGTGAGTCACCTTTATATAGGAGGGGAGCTCGGTTACCAGCATGTGGAGATTAATTACAAAGTATGGAAATGGAATGGCTCGACACGACGCCTCAACATAGGCTCTGTATAAGCCGGCCCTGTCAGCCCTAGCCGTGTGCCTTGGGAGCTTCCCCCTTTGTCCTGGCTTAGATCTCCATTTTTTCTAGTTCGGGCCTCAACGTGCCCCGAGGTTGGGAACTCAGTTGTGGCTTCTCGCCCTCGGGGTCTCGAGGCGTTCTTCCGAAGTGACTTGACAGCAAGAAATCGAGTTCTCTGATTTTGCTGCGTACAACCTTCTAATATTCATATCTAACTATACTATTCTAGAGTGCACTATCTGGGTGTCTCCCACGGAGAACAATTACCATGTTTGAAATATCCTTCGGAAATGTCATTTAATGCTAACAATTTATCCACCATTTTTGGTTACACTAACCCCAGCTGGATCCTGATATCTCATCCTTCTCTTAAACTATATATGTTAGCTTCCACATGGCATAACTGAGATGGCTGTGGCCAATTGAACATACATCTATTACTGTTGGAGGTAACTTAAAATGCTTATATTTCTCTGCCTGAATTGTAAATACTTATAATCTTCATTAATAGGGTACCTCATACCCTCCTTCACTTTGCTTATGTTACCTGTTAAAACTTATACTCTTACTTTTTGATATTCCCATGGCTTGCTATTCACGAGGTGTGTTTGACATTCGCATCTTAGGGACTTAAGTTGGAAATTTGCACAGCTAGTATGCATGATCTGATAAGGCCTCAATCTAGGCCACGTTGTCAAGAATTATCTCTCTACTAGTGCCCTTGCCTGCTGATGTATTAGTCCTTTGGCTAGCTGTAATTTTTCTAATTGCAAGCAACTCTATATCATTATCAAACATAAATCCTGGTGTGAAATCTTATGACTCAGCTCTATAGCACGATTTGGATTTGAAAGAAGGGTAACAAACTCCTAAATGCCCTGTAGCTTCCTGTTTATATAATGTGGAGCACAACACATCTCTAAATAAGACTCTACTAGACACGGCTTGTAGACTCCCTGAGATAGAATTGATCTCATACAAAGTATGTCACACCCCAAACCTGAAGAGGTGTGGCCGGCACCCAGTGCCATACTCGGTTCGAGCGTACCACTCTATAACTGTGAACTTTAGAGGGGTAAACCTCAATTTAGGCCGATGAGGCCATATTCTGAATCACTTGAAAATAACTTCTCTCTCATATGAGGAGTAAACATGCCCCAAAACCTAATATATATAAATGTGCAGGTTGACGAAGCCGCCATGAAAATGTACTAATATACAAAATATACAAGACTCGTCTACAAGCCTCTAGAGATAATTGAATTGTATTATGGTCGGGACAGAGCCTCGACTGACCCTTCAAACCTTTATATATATATATAATGGACTCCAAGGTCTAGACCTAGTAACTCTGAGGAAGTGGAGCTTACCAACCAAGCTGATGTTTGACTCTTTCTACTGAGATGGACTGTCCAATTGTCTATCAGGACCTACAGGCATGAAATGTAACGTCCCGAGTAAAAGGGACGTCAGTACGAAAATGTACTAAGTATGTAAGGCAATAAAATAACTGAAAGCTAAAACTGAACTGATAATATAATAACTGAAAGTGCCTGGGAGTCAAAGATGATCTGAAGATATGCATACCTATTGATACTGACTCGACTCTCTCAATATAGTAAGTAAAATAGTTGTCCGGCCCTATAAGGCTCAGTACATATAACTGCTCTGCCATAGTAGGCTCGCTCATAGGCGATTTGCCATAGTAGGCTCTGTATCTCGGCTATTATGGGCTCGGTCATAGGCACATGGCCATAGTAGGCTTGGTATATAACTTACCATCTGATCAAAGGTTGCCCAATAGGGACCTTCCCACCAATTATAGCTAAATGGTAGTGAATATACTGAATATATATAGAATTTCTGCTCTCTTGTCTGGAAAAATTCAATACTGAATTGAATATAAAGTCCCAACAAGGTAGAATATGATAACTTATGAGACTAGGATAATGTACATAAGTTCAAGAATATGAACTTCGCTTTATGTCTCATTATCAAATACATGTAGTTACAGGATAATGCCAAAATAATGGAAAGGTCTAGCCTTAAAACCTTATCACAATCTGTGCAATAACCACGTTAAACTCATCTCGTTTCACCTTAATCTAAAACAAGGATAAAAATATTGTCATCATGTTATGGAAGGTACGACTATCGGATAACGAACGACAAACTTAATTTATAATAAAACAGGCAACATTTTCCTTATAATCTTTACTTCCTCCTAATTCGACATAGCACCAACAAAGCAAAAAACACAACAATAACAACATTTTTACATCATTTTCCAACCTTTTATACATCACAAAATACCACAAAACAGCCCACATACCCCAATTAGTTCATGCACAAAACCACAACCCTAGTAGTGGCAAACAACCCGAAAATTTTAGGACGAACAGCCAGCAAACCACCCTGCTATTATGTGGTGTTTCTCCACAACTTTACTCCTCCAAAACTCCATAAAAATAGTAGAAAAAGAGATAACCCAATAGCAACACGAAACAACCCACAAAACAGTCCATTACTAGTTGAATAACTCGAATTCACGGCTTCCGATCACCATCTCATGAGTTCTTACAATTATAGAACGACTTACCATACCTTTATAGAAAAAAAATGGATAAAAGAGAGTAGTAAACTTACCTTATTTGTTGAATAACTCAGCTCCTATCTTAGTTCTTCAAACTCTGGGTTTTCCCTCCAACTAGAACTTGAAAAGGAGAGAAAACCACTTAGGGTTTGTGTGTAATTTTTGGAAGGATTATTGCAGGGGTTTATGTCTGGTTATTGTGCTATATAATGAGTGTTATATTGCAGGAGATAATACCTTAAATGGAATCTTTGGCCGACCCCAATTAGCCTCTTTTTGGGCATATTTAATCCTTTCATTTAAGCAAGTAGGTGACACACCTACTTGTCACCTACTACTCTGTGCAGTCTCGCAAAAACTCATATATCTCTTTACTCCAATGTCCTATTGAAAATGATTTAATGCATTAGAAAATTGATTCACAGATATTCAATTTGATAGGGGGAACACCCTTTAACTATAAGTATATTGGGAGAAAATTGCATTTACATTTGACCCAAATTTCAGTAAAACTTATGAATGTAACTTGTGATAACTTTCATCGACTTTTATTCCACTACTCAATTGACTTAAGCACATAACGCACGACTATCATACGATAACATAACTCATAAAGTAATATCTTTATCATGTTAAGTACCCTAGTCTCACCCCAAAAGTACATGTTATAATATTCCCAACTTGTCGACTTTTGGCGAAACTTATTTTCTTCAATTCGTTTAGCTTCTAAGCCTTCAAACCCTCTTGGTACTTGGTATTCATGATCTTAAATATTTGTAACCTCCAAGTTAACATGATTACCTTACTTTATGTACTTTCATAGATGATCTTATTTCATAGCTTACATTAATTGACTTGCGACATACTTTTATGTACGAAAATATGGGGTTTAACGAAACATTTGGGTAAGGATTATTGACTCATTTTTAATTATATTCCATTAATCTATCATTAATTTCTTCATGTAATAGGGATTTGGGTTGAGAAATTGGGGGAAACGGTGTAAAGTTCTTAGACCGAATTTTGAGGTTTTGACCGAGGTTTTGGTATTGGATTTGAGTAATTTCTGTATGGGTGGACTCGTGGTTAAACGTGTGTTCGGATTTTGTGACTTTTACCCGATTTTGAAACATGAGCCCGGGTAAATTTTTTGGGACGATTTTCTAATTTCTTGTTTAAGTCATGATTTCATTAATTAGATTATTTTCTTATAGTTATATTTATAATATGTAATTACTTTTGGTTAGATTTGGACCGTTCGATGCCGGAAAGTCAAGAGAAAGACATTCTTATTGAATGATTGAGCTTGGTTTGAGGTAAGAGACTTGTCTAACCTTGTATGGGGGGAAATCGTACTAGGATTTGGTACTGTTGTAAGAAATTGTGATATGTGAGTGTCGTGTACACGAGGTGACAAGTGTGTACACGTGCTAAATGTTGAAATCCAGCCATTGCTAAGTAATTTCCTTTTTATGCCTTAAATGAGTTATTCTAGCACGTCTAGACATCATGTTTAGCCTAATTTCACATGTCTACATATCTCATCGCTTAATTGCAATTTGTAAAAACATGCTTAGTTGAATTACATGTTTCCTTGATTCTGTATTCACTCTTTAACTGCAGGATTCCTTGCTTGTATTATCAATATTTCATTTACTATGTGTTGGATTTTTCATGATTCTTATTTAGATGACTGTTTGGTTGTGGCACGAGGTTTCTTACGCGCGGAGTGTGATTGGCATGAGGTTTCTTCTGTGCAGAGTGTGAATGGCTCGAGGTCTCTTCTCTACGGAGTGTTATAGGCACAAGGTCTCTTCCATGCGGAGTGTTATTGGCAAAAGGTTTCTTCCATGCGGAGTGTTATTGGCACGAGGTTTCTTCCATGCGGAGTGCTATTGGCATGAGGTCTCTTCCGTGCGGATTGTTATTGGCACGAGGTCTCTTCCATGCGAAGTGTGATTGGCACGAGGTTTCTTTCGTGTGGAGTGTGATTGGAACGTGGTTTCTTCCATGTGGAGTGTTATTGGCACGAGGTTTCTTTCGTGCGGATTGTTATTTGGCACTAGGTTTCTTCTGTTCGGATTGATATTGTGGTACGAGGTTTCTGCTGTGCAGTTACTGTTTTCCACCATTTGCGTTGTTGTTTGTTGTTGTTGTTATTCCTTGACTTGTAGGACGTTCGTTTCCTTACGTGTTATATTTTTCTTCTTGTTTTCTCGTGTTGTTACTTTTCTGTACATTCTTATTGTTTTGCTGACCTGCCATTATTTTATCATTTTGCCTTTTGCTTTATCTCTTATATTCTAGTAAGGTCATGACCAGACCTCGTCACTATTAAAGCGGGCTTAGGCTTGGTACTTACTAGGTACTTGTGACGACCCGGCTGGTCATCTTAAGAATTAACACCCCGATCCCCTATTAACTACTTTCCCCGTGTTTATTTCTGCTATTTCGATTTGTCGGGATGTTCGGTTTTGAGTTTCGGAGTGTTTTGGGACACTTAGTCCCTAAATGAGAGCGTAAGTGTTGGAAAGTTGATCGTAGTCGGAACAGTGTGAAGACGACCTCAGAATAGAATTTTGATGGTTCTGTTAGCTCCGTTGGGTAATTTTGGGCTTAGGGGCGTGATCAGATGGTGTTTTGGAGGTCCATATCTAATTTAGGCTTGAAATGCCGAAAGGTCGAATTTAAAAGTTTCCGGTTCGATAGTGAGATTTTGATCCGAGGGTCGGAATGGAATTTCGGAAGTTGGACTAGCTCTGTAATGTTGAATGTGACGAGTGTGCAAAATTTCAAGTCATTCAAACGAGGTTTGATAGACATTTTGATCGAAAGCGTATTTGTAGAGTTTTGGAGCTCTTAGGCTTGAATCTGTGGTTGATTCGTAGTTTCGATGTTGTTTTAGGTGTTTAAAGGATTAGTATAAGCTTGGACAGTGGTATTAGACTTGTTTGTGCTTTTGGTTGAGGTCCCAGGGGCCTCGAGATAATTTTGGATGATTTTCCAAAGAATTGGAAGTGGTTTGAAGTAGCTGAAGTTGTTGATATCTGTCATAACCGCACCTACGGTTAGGTCCCGCAGGTGCGGAGCCACAGAAGCGGCGGAGCAATCGCAGAAGCTGAATTGGGGAGATTAGCAGGGTCCGCAGATGTGGGAGACTTACAGCAGAAGCGGTACCGCATCAACGAATGGATAATCGCAAGTGCGGAAGGTGGTCTTTAAGCGAAAGGTCGCAGATGCGACCATGTCCTCGCTGAAGCGGGACCGCAGAAGCGGATTAACTGGGCAGAAACATATAAATACTTGCCTTCACAAAATTTAGCTATTTTTCACATCTTTTCAAACGGGAAGAAGCTTGGGGAGCATTTTTCAAGAGGGATTTTCAGAGGAGTTCATTGGGGTAAGGTCTTTTGTCCCTAAAGTTGTTATTTGAGTGATTTTTATTATTATAAGCATGAAAAATTAAGGAAAATCAGTGGTAATTTGGGGGTTGGGGCTTGACTAATTAGAGACCTTTGAGTGATGATTTGAGGGACCATTTGAGGTCCGATTTTGGTATTTTTGGTATGACTGAACTCGAGAGAGTGTGAGGATTCCAGAAATGTAAATCTTACCCGATTCTAAGACGTGGCCCAAGGGGAGTTTTGGTCATTTTACCTAATTTCGCGTATTAGCTTAGAATTTCTTTGTAGAATAATTTACTTGAAGTGTTATTTACATTATGCAATTGAATTGAATAGATTTGGTCCATTTTGAGTCAAGTACTCGTGGTAAAAGCGTGTTTTCATATTGATTTGAGTTGGTTCGAGGTAAGTGGTTTGCCTAACCTTGTGGGGGGGACCTTCCCATTAGGATTTGGTATATTTGATAATTGAAATGCCTTGTACGTGAGATGTTGAGTGCGTACTTGAGCTAATTATTGGAAATTCAGTTTTCTTTAAGAAATTTTAATTGTGTTCCTTTTTCTTGTCTTATACTACTTGCAATTTAAGCCTATTGTTAGCCTAGAAAAGCATGTTTAACTGACTTAATTGCTTACTTGCTTAAACTTTCTTGATTGTATTATTTGAAGCATGTTAGGTTAGAATTATCTGTTTACTTGGTACGAAGTTGAGCTTTAATAAGTATTCCTTATGTTGTTGCTACGTGTTTCACTTTGCGACTACAGGACGGCATCCCGGGAGATTCCCTGCATATATTTATGATTTGAGTTGAGGTGCAAGATATCGAGAGATCCTAAGCATGTATATTGAGGATACTGGGAGATCCTCGGGATACCAAGAGATCCCTAGCATATATTGAGGATACCGAGAGATCCTCGGGATACCAAGAGATACCTAGCATATATTGAGGATACTGAGAGATCCTTGGGATACCAAGAGATCCATGGAATATATATTGAAGGTACTAAGAGATCTGCGGGATATTGAGAGATCCCCAGTTATTTCCTTGTGCCTATTTTTGCATCTGTTTCAGCTATTGAGTTCCTCGTATTCCTGTATTAAATTCTTATTGTTAGCCTTCAACTGTACTGCTTATCTTATATTGTCGTACCTTATATTTCAATTTTAACTCAGTAGGGCCCTGACCTTCCTTGTCACTACCCAACCAAGGTTAGCCTTGGCACTTACTGAGTATCAATGTGGTGTACTCATGCCCCTTTCTGCGCATGTTTTTCATGTGCAGATCTAGGTACTTTGACTTAGTCCTATCACCCTTGAGGTTAGGAGACTGCTCTACAGACTTCGAGGTATATCTTTCGCGTTCGTAGGCCGAGGAGTCCCTTTCCATTCTATCTTATAGTGCTAGCCCTTCTATTTTCTTCTGTTGATGTAGATATTTCGGAGTTAGAACATTTTTATTATATTCGTAGCTTGTGATTCATGGGTTTCCGAGTTTTGGGAAAACTGTATTAGTTTATGAGAGTTGGTACTCTATACGCCGAGTGGCATTTTCAAATATTGTTTTATTACACTATTTATGTTTTAAATTGTTTTTCTTTTCTTTCGCAAATTTGGTTTATCTTCCGCATTTTATGGTTACCTAATCGTACAGACTAGGTGCCATCACGATGGTTCACGGAGGGCGAACCAGTGTCGTGACAAGTTGGTATAAGAGCTCTAGGTTCATAGGAGTCATGAATCACAAGACGGTTTATTATATTCTCACTGATCGGTATAGAGATGTCTGTACTTATCTACGAGAGGCTATGTAACTGTTAGGAAAATTCCACTTTATTTGATTTCCTTGTCGTGCGAGATATTGATATCACATTTCTAAACTTTTGTCTTTTATTCTCTCACAGATGGTGAGTACATGCGCTACCCGAGATGATCAGGCACCCGTGTCCCCTATTGTAGCTGTCAGAGGTCGGGGCCGGGGTAGAGGCTGAGGACGTGCACGTGGTGCAGCCAGAGCACCTACGTGAGCTGCCACCGAGGTACCACCAGCAGTTCCAATCGGAATTTAGGCACCTTATATGCCTACTGCTACTACTACTCCATCTCTTCAGGAAACTCTGGCATAGTTCATGAGCATGTACACCTCTTTAGCTCAAGCAGGGTTGCTTCCCCTTGTTGCAGCTACATCTCAGGCCGGGGGGGGGGGGGGGACAGACTCCCGCCGCCCGCACTCCTAAGCAGCGAGTTCATTTTGAGCAGTTCCCTGAGATTATTCCGTTATAGCATGTAGTCCGAGATCAGCCCGAGGATAGGTAGGGGTTTCCGATTATGAGAAATTGAGGCTTGAGAGGTTCAAGAAGTACAATCCTCCTGTATTCAGTGGTCTAGCATCGGATGATGCTCTAGGATTTCTAGATGAGTGTTACCGTATTCTCTATACCATGGGTATATCAGGATTGAGTGGGGTTTCCTTCACTACTTTCCAGCTTCGAGGAGCCGCCTTTGAGTGGTAGAAACTCTATGAGTTAGACAGTCCGGATGAGGCTACTTCACTGACTTGGACTTAGTTTTCAGATCTGTTCCTGAAAGAGTATGTTTCTCAGAGCCTTAGGGATGCATGGTGCGCAGAGTTTGAGGACTTGCGCCAGGGTGCTATGATATTCTCAGAGTATGCTGTCTGTTATACTAGTTTGGCTAGACATGCCCTAGCCTTGGTTTCTACTGTTCACGATAGGGTTCACCGATTTATTGAGGTCTTTATTCCTAGCATCAGGTCTAGCATGGCTCGTGAGTTGGAGATGGATATTTCTTATCAGCAGGTTGTGAGAATTGCTAGGAGGATTGAGGGTATGCAAGCTAGGGAGAGAGAGGAGAGGGAGGCCAAGAGGTCTCGAGAGTTGGGCCATTATTCTGGTACCCGTGCCCCAGTTGCAGCCATCATGGTAGGGGTTATATGAGTCGCCCTATTCATTCAGCTCTTCCAACAGCCAGTGGTATTACAGCTCCTCCTAGACCTCAGGAGCCTTATTATGCACCTTCGGTATCTAGCGTGCCTCCTACGCGGGGTGCTTTCAGAGGTCAGTCCAGCAGACCTGGCCCGAGTCAGTCACAGCCATCACGACCTCCCAGAGCTTGTTTTGAGTGTGGTGACACATGCCATGTGGTGAGGGATTGCCCTAGACTTGGGAGGAGTATGCCTCCACAGACTTCTCAGCCACAGGGCGCCCCGTAGAGTTCTCAGGCTATGGTTACAGCTCCAGTTGCTACCCCACCTACTCAGCCAGCTAGAGGTGGAGGTCGGGGAGGTAGAGGTCGCTCTAGAGGGGGACGCCAGGCCCGATACTATGCCCTTCTTGCCCGTACCGAGGATGTTGCCTCCAATTCTGTCATCACAAGTATTATACTGGTTTGTCATAGAGATGCATCGGTTCTATTCGATCCAGGCTCCACTTACTCTTATATGTCTTCTTATTTTGCTCCGCATTTGGGTGTACCTCGGGATTCTTTGAGTTCCCCTATTTATATTTCTACTCCTATAGGAGATTCTCTTATTCTGGACCGTATTTATCGGTCGTGTTTGGTTGCTCTTAGTGGTTTTGAGACCAAAGCTGATTTATCTTAGGCATGGACTGGTTGTCACCCCATTTTGCTATTCTTTATTGTCACGCCAAAACCGTGATGCTAGTTATGCTAGGTGTACCGCGTGTTGAGTGGAGGGGTACTTTAGATCACACTCTCGGTAGAGTTATTTCTTTCCTTAAAGCTTGGCGTATGGTTGAGAAGGGGTGTGACGTGTATTTAGCTTAGGTAAGAGGTGTCAGTATTGATACCCCTTCATAGTATTCAGTCCCAGTAGTACGGTATTTTCCCGATGTGTTTCCAGCTAATCTTCCGGGCATGTCGCCTGATAGAGATATTTATTTTGGCATTGATCTGTTACCGGGCACTCAGCACAGTTCTATTCATATGTATCGTATGGCTCCTCCTAAGTTGAAGGAGTTGAAGGATTAGTTACAGGAATTGCTTGATAAGGGTTTTATTCGGCCTAGTGTATCACCTTGTGATGCTCTTATCTTGTTTGTGAAGAAAAAGGATGGTTCTATGCGTATGTGTATTGATTATCGGCAGTTGAACAAGGTTACAGTGAAGAACTATTATTGATGATCTGTTTGACCAGCTTCAGGGCGCACAGGTGCTTTCTAAGATTGACTTGTGGTCAGGTTATCATCAGTTGAAGATTCGGGAGCCAGATATCCCGAAAACTGCTTTTAGGACACGGTATGGTCATTACGAGTTCCTTGTTTTGTCATTTGGGCTGACCAATGGCCCAGTAGACTTTATGCATTTGATGCACAATGTGTTCCGCTCGTATCTTGACTCGTTCGTCATTGTCTTTATTGATGATATTCTGGTGTATTTCCGAAGTCGGGAAGATCATGAGCAGCACCTGAGGACTGTGCTTCAGAATATAAGAGAGAAGAAGTTATTTGCTAAGTTCTCAAAATGTGAGTTTTGGTTGGATTCCGTGGCATTCTTAGGTCACGTGGTATCGAGTAAGGGTATTCAGGTGGATCTGAAGAAAATATAGAGGTCGTGCAGCGTTGGCCCAGACCATCCTCAGCTACAGAGATCCGTAGTTTCCTTGGCTTGGCGGGTTACTATCACCATTTTGTTGAGGGGTTTTCATCGAATGCAGCCCCTATGACCAGACTGACCCAGAAGGGTGCTCCGTTCTAGTGTATGGAAGAGTGTGAGGTGAGCTTTCAGAAGCTCAATACATCTTTGACCACAGGCCCAATTTTGATACTGCCTACAGGTTCAGGGTCTTATACGGTCTATTGTGATGCCTCGAGGATTGGCCTCAGAGCGGTGTTGATGCAGGACGGTGGGGTGATTGCCTACGTGTCCAGACAGTTGAAGGTATATGAGAAAAATTCCCCTGTCCACGACCTTGTGTTAGCTTCCATTGTTCACGCCCTAAAGATCTGGCGTCATTATTTGTATGGGGTTCCCTGTGAGATTTACACTGATCATCGGAGCTTGCAGCACCTGCTCAAGCAAAAGGATCTAAATTTGCACCAGAGGAGGTGGTTAGAGTTGCTGAAGGACTATGATATCACTATTTTGTATCACTCGGGCAAGGCCAATGTGGTAGCCGATGCCTTGAGTCATCGGGCACAGAGTTTGGGGAGTTTTGCTTATTTACCAGCATTGGAGGGACATATGGTGATAGATGTTCAGGCCTTAGCCAGCCAGTTTGGGAGATTGGAACTTTGGAGCCTAGTCGGGTTCTAGCTTGCGTGTTTCTCGGTCTTCCTTATTTGATCGTATCAGGGAGCGTCAGTATGATGACCCTTATTTGCTTGTCCTCAAGGACAAGGTTTAGCATGGTGATGCCAGAGATGTGACTATTGGTGATGACGGAGTATTAAGGATGCAGGGTCGGATTTGTGTAACCAATGTTGATGGGCTTTGGGAGATGATTCTGGAGGAGGCCCATAGTTAGCAGTATTCCATTCATTTGGATGCCGCGAAGATATATCAGGATTTGAGGCAGCACTACTGGTGGAGGTAGATGAAGAAAGATATAGTTGGATTTGTAGCTCTGGGCCTCAACTGTCAGCAGGTGAAGTATGAGCACCAGAGACCGGGTGGGTTGCTTCAGCAAATAGAGATTCCGGAGTGGAAGTGGGAGCGGATCACCATGGAATTTGTAGTTGGGCTCCCGCGGACTTTGAGAAAGTTCGATGCCATTTGGGTGATTATGGATCGGCTGACCAAGTCTGCTCACTTCATTCCTGTGTGTACTACTTATTCTTCGGAGCGGTTGGTGGAGATTTATATCCGGGAGTTTGTTCGTCTGCATGGTATTCAAGTTTCCATCATTTTAGATAGAGGTACTCAGTTCACATCACGATTCTATAGGGCCGTTCAGCATGAGTTGGGTACTCAGGTGGAGTTGAGTACAACATTTCACCCTCAGACGGACGGACAGTCCGAGTGCACTATTCAAATTCTTGAGAATATGCTCCCTGCATGTGTGATTGATTTTGGCGGGTCTTAGGATCAGTTCTTGCCATTGGCGGAATTTGCCTACAACAACAGCAATCAGTCCAGCATTCAGATGGCACGTATGAGTCTTTATATGGTAGGTGGTGTAGATCCCCGGTGGTTTGGTTTGAGTCGGGTGAGGCCAGATTATTGGGCATAGAATTGGTTCAGGATGCCTTGGAGAAGGTTAAGGTGATTCATGATAGACTCCGTACAGCCCAGTCCAGACAGAAGAGTTACACAGACCGGAAGGTTCGTGATGTTTCCTATATGGTTGGAGAGCGGGTTCTGTTTCGGGTTTCACCTAAGAAGGGCGTTATGATATTTGGGATGAAGGGGAAATTGAGTCTAAGGTTTATTGGCCCTTTTGAGATATTGAGGCATGTTGGGGAGGTTGCTTATGAGCTTGCCTTACCTCCCAGCTTGGCAGGGGTTCATCCGGTATTTCATGTTTCAATGCTCCGGAGATACCACGGTGATCCATCACATGTTTTGGATTTCAGCTCACTCTAGTTGGACAAGTATCTATCTTATATAGAGGAGCCAGTGGCAGTATTGGACATGCAGGTTAGAAAGTTGAGGTCAAAGAGCATTGCATCAGTAAAGGTTCAGTGGCGGGGTCACTCGATCAAGGAGGCGACCTAAGAGACCGAGCAGGATATACGTAGCTGTTACCCTCATCTTTTCACTACTTCATGTATGTCTTTATGCTCGTTCAAGGACGAACAAATATTTAAGTGTAGGAGGATGTGACGACCCATCCGGTCGTCTTAAGAATTAACGCCCCGATACCCTATTAACTGTTTTTCCCGTATTTATTTCTGCTATTTCGATTTGCCGGGATGTTCGTTTTTTAGTTTCGGAGAGTTTTGGGACACTTAGTCCCTAGCTCCGTTGGGTTATTTCAAGCTTAAGGGCGTGATCGGATGGTGTTTTGAAGGTCTGTAGCTAATTTAGGCTTAAAATACCAAAAGTCGAATTTCGAAGTTTCCAGTTCGTTAGTGAGATTTTGATCCGAGGGTCAGAATGGAATTCTGAAAGTTGGAGTAGCTTGTAGTGATGAATGTTTCGTGTGTGCAAAATTTCAAGTCATTCGGACGAGGTTTGATAGACTTTTTAATCGAAAGAGTATATTTAGAGTTTTGGAGTTCTTAGGCTTGAATCCGTGGTTGATTCGTCGTTTCGATGTTGTTTTAGGTATTTTATGGTTTGGTATAAGTTTGGACAGTGGTATTAGACTTGTTTGTGCTTTTTGTTGAGGTCTCGGGGGCTTCGGGATGATTTTGGATTGTTGTCGGAAGAATTGGAAGTGGTTTGAAGTAGCTAAAGCTGCTGATATCTGTCATAACCGCACCTGCGGTTGGGTCCCGCAGGTGCAGAGCCGCAGAAGCGATGGAGCAATCGCAGAAGCAGAATTGGGGAGGATCAGCATGGTCCATAGATGCGGGAGACTTACCGCAGAAGCGGTACCGCATCTGCAAATGGATAATCGCAGGTGCGGAAGCTGGTCTTTAAGTGAAAGGTTGTAGATACGACCATGTCCTCACAGAAGCGGGACCACAGATGCGGTCCCAAAGCCGCAGAAGCGGATTAACTGGGTAGAAACATATAAATACTTGCCTTCGCGAAATTTAGCTATTTTTCACCTCTTTTCAGACGGAAATAAGCTTGGGGAGCATTTTGCAAGAAGGATTTTCAAAGGAGTTCATTGGGGTAAGGTCTTTGGTCCCAAAACTCGTTATTGAAGTTATTTTTATCATTATAAGTATGAATAATTAAGGAGAATCAGTGATAATTTGTGGGTTAGGGCTTGATTAATTAGAGACCTTTGAGTGATAATTTGAGGGACCATTTGAGATCCGATTTTAGTACTTTTGGTATGACTAAACTCGTGAGAGTTTGAAGATTCTGGAAATGTAAATCTTACCCGATTCCGAGACGTGGGCCCGAGGGGCATTTTGGTCATTTTATCTAATTTTGCGTATCAGCTTAGAATTTCTTTGTAGAATCAGTTACTTGAAGTGTTATTTGCATTATGCAATTGAATTGAATTTATTTGGGTCATTTGGAGTCGAGTACTCGTGGCAAGAGCGTGGTTTCAGATTGATTTGAGCTGGTTCGAGGTAAATGGCTTGCCTAACCTCGTGTGGGGGACCTTCACCTTAGGATTTGGTATATTTGATAATTAAAATTCCTTGTACGTGAGGTGTCGAGTGCCTACTTGAGCTAATTATTGGAAATCCGGTTTTCTTTAAGAAATTTTAACTGTGTTCCTTTTTCTTGTCTTATACTACCTGCACTTTAAGCCTGTTATTAGCCTAGAAAAGCATGTTTAACTGAAATAATTGCTTACTTGATTAAACTGTCTTGATCGTATTATGTGAAGCATGCTAGGTTACAATTACTTGTTTACTTGGTACGAAATTGAGGTTTAATGAGTATTCCTTATGTTGTTATTGTGTGATTTACTTTGGGACTATGGGACGACATCCCGGGAGATCTCCTGCATGTAATTACGATTTGAGCTGAGGTGCGGTACCGAGAGATCCTTAGCATGTATATTGAGGACACCAAGAGATCCTAGTGATACCAAGAGATCCCTAGCATATATTGAGGGTATCGAGAGATCCTCGGGATAACAAGAGACCCCTAGCATATATTTAGGATACCGAGAGATCCTCGCGATACCAAGAGATCCCTAGCATATACTGAGGATACCGAGAGATCTTCGGGATACCAAGAGATCCCTGACATATATATTGAGGGTACTAAGAGATCCTCAAGATACTGAGAGATCCTCGATTATTTTTTTGTACCGGTTTTTTCCTCTGTTTAAAATATTGAGTTCCTCGTCTTACTGTATTAAATTCTTATTGTTAGCCTTCAACTATACTGTTTATCTTATATTGTCATACCTTATATTTCTATTTTAACTCAGTAGGGCCCTGACCTTCCTCGTTACTACCCGACCAAGGTTAGGCTTGGCACTTACTGAGTACCACTGTGGTTTACTCATACCCCTTTCTGCGCATGTTTTTCATGTGCAGATCCAGGTACTTTGACTCAATCCTATCGCCCTTAAGGCGAGGCGACTACTCTAGAGACTTCAAGTTATATCTACCGTGTCCGTAGACCGAGGAGTCCATTTCCATTCTAACTTGTAGTGATAGCCCTTATATTTTCTTATGTTAATGTAGACATTCCGGAGTTAGAGCATTTTTGTTATATTCATAGCTTGTGATTCATGGGTTTCCCGGTTTCGGGAAAACTGTATTAGTTTATGAGAGTTGGTACTGTGTATGCTGAGTGGCACTTTCAAATGTTGTTTTATTACACTATTTCTGTTTTAAATTGTTTTCTTTTCTTCCTCAAATTTGGTTTATCTTCTGTACTTTAGGTTTACCTAGTTGTAGAGACTAGGTGACGTCACGATGGCCACGGAAGGCGAATCGGGGTCATGACAGTACCATTGGGGCGTACTCTACGCTTATGACCATATTTTGTGCAGACCCAGGTACATTTTATCAGCCTAATAGTATAGCGGGTGCTGCTCCTTGGAGACTTCAAGGTATATCTGCCAACGTCCACAGACCTCGGAGCCCCCCTCTATCCTTATTATGTTATTTTTCTTTATTCTCTTAGTCTCTGATGTATAGAGATATTTAGTACTTCCTTCGAGCTTGTGGATTAAAACTAATGGGTTTTGGGAGTTATTCTTCTTTGCGTTGCAATTTTACTTGTACATGTCGAGCGGCAGTTTTTGGTTATATATTATCTGTTGATGTTAAGATTTTAGTCGTTATTTCAGATCTTTTATGCAATTGTTAAGCTTACCTAGTCTTAGAGACTAGGTGTCGTCATGACATCCTACGGAGTAAAACTTGGGTCGTGACATTGCATCCATATCATGAATCTGTGGCCTTCCTAAAATAATGTTATAAGCCAGTTTTGCATCCACCACTTAAAATTTGGTGTCTTTCACGACACCCTCTACAAATGTGGATAATGTAAATTCTCCCTTTGTTATAACACTTAAATTGTCAAAACTAGACATAGATCGAGCCTAGGGTATAACACGATCGGTCATGTGAATCTCATTGAGCATTCTTAACAATATAATATTCCCAAAGCTACCTAGATCAATCAAAACTTGCTTGACATTAATATCATGAACAAGTATAGATATTAGAAGTGCATTATTATTAGGGATGAACAAGTAAACTACCTCCTCATCGTCAAATGTATGATGCCTCCTTCTAAAACTTGTCGAATCCACTTTCCGTAGGTCACTGAGATCTTGTTTGTTCTTTTTGCTACCGTGTATGTAGCTCCATTAACCTCCTCACCCCCGATTATTACATTCATCGTCCTTTTTGGCGATAGGGGTTCTGATGGTTCTTCCATATTTTGCATATTAGACTGCTTTCATTTCTTACTAAATAGTTTAGTGAGATAACCCCTTTGCAGTAAATCTCCACCTCCACCTGTAAGAGCCTGCAATCTACTATTCTATGACCATGATCATTATGGAATTCACACAAGAATTTGTGACTTTTTTTTGCTGGGATTTGATATTTTCTCCTTTGGCTATCGCACTTTATCACCCCATGCCTTTTGATACAGCTACTAACTCGAAAGTACTGACGTTGAAATTATAATATCCTACTTTTGATCAAGAATTTTGATCGTTCCTCCTTGTTGTATCCTGTTCCTTTACAAATCGAGAAGAAGAACTTGTCTCCTTCTGCCTTGATCTCTGGTCAAACCGTGTCTGTATGGTTTTGACCTAAGATCTTGTCCCGCAAGTCCCATGTAAGGTTCGTACCTATTTTCTGGATCTCCTTTCTGATTCTGAGCATCTAGGTGCGAACCTCTCCTCCACCTTTGGTTGGTTCCCCGTATCTTCTTTTATTGTAACTTTGTGTTATACCTGTTATAAACACCATTTTAACTAGTTGCAGGAAATTGCCTTAAACTTTCTTTTAATCTTCTCTTGGCTTCTGAACTTCTCTTATTCAAGTTGCTTGCAAATTTCATTACCGCCCAATTATCAAGTACACGAAGTAACATAATTCTTTCTCGCTGGAATCGATCCACAAATTCTTCGAGCAATTCCGTACTCCCTTATTTTACTTGAAGATATCTTCTATTCTTTTCTCTACTTTTTAGCTTCCAAATGTGATGTTATGAATGAATCTGAGCTCAGCAAAGGAGTCAATTGATTTCAGGTAAGAAAGATTACCATGTTAGTGTCCCTTTTGTGAGGATTTCCCCAAAAAATTTCACCAATACTGATTCGATTTTTCTGCTTGGTTCAATCGTTGCTCTTGACTCCTTTAGTAAATGCGGTGACGTGATCCCGTTGGTCGGTAGTCCCATCATACTTGGGAATATCAAGCATTTTAAACTTTTTCGGTATTGGTAATGGTGCTGCACTTGGCTTCCATGGATGTTGTGAATACTTATCAATATACACTTCCTTAATCATAGGTGGTACTTCCGGTATTTATTCTATCCGCTCCTTTTGCTCTTTGAGTTGTTTCTGCATAGTTAGAACTAGATTTTAGAAATTGGAATTATTTGGCGTACCTGAACCTCCGGCTCTAGAATTATTTAGTATTTCTCTACTTTCAGAGATTTCAAGCATTGAATGAGGATTTTCCGCAGTCGTATTAATTGGTGGTCGAGTCTGAACAACACTTAGTAACCCACTAGTGAAAGTACGCAAAGTTTCACATATCTGATGCGCAATGAACTGTTTCGAGTCATCCTGAACATTTGACTATTCCTCAAGTTGTTGCCCAGCATTACGATTAACAGATCTGACGGGTGAATTTTCTCGTGAACGTCGTGGAGAATGTGTGGGTATGTTGTGTGGAGGAGTCCTCTGTTGTTGTCCATCCTCAACCTGAATAATTTCATTAGTTCCAGACTTAATTTGTTGCTTAAGATAAATATGTAAAAACAAAGTGAAAAATTACTAGAATTTCCGGTAACAGAACTAATTTATTTAACCAAAAAATAGTTTTTGTGGTCAAAATAAATAATAATGTAATTCGGGTTTCTAATTATGATCACATGATTTTTGCCCTATATGAATTACTCCCATAAATTCAAAATAAGCAATTTTTTTCCATTGTTTGCTATTTTGTGGATTTTTGTGGAATTTTTTGTTAATTGTTTGCATATTGTCTGGGCATGTTTATTTTATTTAATTAATGAAAAATACAAAAATAGGCTGCATTTGCATTTAGGATTTAACTTTTCATTTTTAAGAATTAATTAGCAATTAAGTTGCTTTACAAAAATGGAAAATCACAAAAAATAGTTTATTTTGCTTGTTAGTTTTAATTTTGATTTTTGGTAATTCTCCCTTAATTTGGTATTTAATTTAGTTGTGATAATTATAATTTAGAGTTCAATTAATTTAATGTGGTAGGACAATTTGATTGAGGAATTAATTTTTGTTTTATTTTTAGTTTTAATGTAAAAGAAAAAAAAATAAAGAAGAAATGAAAAAGAAAGAATACAAAAGAAGGATTTTTTTGGGCCAAGCCTTCTGATTTTCCACCCCAGCCCTATCAAAATTACCCCTAATACCCGCCCAAGTCCGCGTCTAACCCGGCCCAATACGCAGTCTGTTTCTTTAAAACCAAACGGTCTCGTTTTAGTGATCCTTATCCTGAGCCGTTCAATCTCGATCAGATCAACGGTAGGGAACCGATCCTCTTGGAAATATAAAAGTGTCTGAAACCTCTCACCCCCCATCTCACTTGTCTCTCTCAGAACCTCACCCCTTCAGAGATGATCAACCCTAGCCTCCGCCATAAAAATCCCAAGCCCCCACCGGTGGCGACATGACCCAATCAACCCCAAATCGATACAAGACAAATCCCACACTTCCCTCATATCATATCCCACTTCAGTTTCTTTCGAAACACCCTAGAACTCC
The DNA here is from genome assembly GCF_000393655.2 of Nicotiana sylvestris. Taxonomy (NCBI): domain Eukaryota; kingdom Viridiplantae; phylum Streptophyta; class Magnoliopsida; order Solanales; family Solanaceae; genus Nicotiana; species Nicotiana sylvestris. The sequence goes on along the minus strand of NC_091057.1, from coordinate 87,883,713 downwards.
CTAAGTTTCAGATCTAAAATAGGTCAGAAGTGTTAAGCCTCTGTTCTTCCAATCTTTTGTTAAATTTTCGGCATGCTTTGAGTCAAAACTAATATTAGTTAATGGCTTTTATCAAAATTCATTGATTAATGGGAGTTTTGACTCATTCTGGATTTGTCAAAGTTTGGTCGATTTGCCTTGACTAGGCAGAGCGCATTCGAGTTCAAGACGCATCGGAATTGGTATGCTCTTCTTCTTGTCTGCGTTTTAAGTGATTTTTAAAGTTTAATCCAGTTCATTAGGTTAATTTAAGTTAATTGATGAAAAGGGAAATTTCTATTTTCAATTTGTGATTGGTTCTCATTTTTTGCATGGTTCAGACCGTGCATTCATGGGCTGGGCATCTCAAGCCCAAAAGGCATTCATCGGAGAGTAAGATGAGAGAGCTGGCAGGGCAGTTTTTTTATTGATTTATTGGTTCCATGTTTAATTTGATTGCATCCTAGGTTGAATTAGGCTTGTTTATTAATTGTTGCCTTAGTTAATTGTGATATCGATTTGTTAGATGCATTGTTAAAAGTTATTGCTTCTAAATATCTCTTTAAAGTCCATTTTTTCATCTATGGGTTTATTCGTTTAAGTTGCCAATTGGTCTTTCCTTTGGGCTCAAGACTTTATTTGGGGCCTTGGGTTAAATTGTCCTAGGTTGGCTTTCTAAATGTAAAAAAGGGGATGTCAGAGGGTGTTTTTGGACATTTGGGGTCTTAAGGGAATCATTTTCTGTTGGGGAAAAGTTCTAGAGGATAAGATGAGAGCTGGTTTGTTAAGGGCAGGGGATTTTTAGATATTTTAAAAGGTTAAAAAGGGTAAAATTATCAGGAATTAAAGGGGTAAAATGGGAAATGGTCAGCTAGGTTAGAGCTGCCTTAGGGATGCCTATATAAAGACTTCTTTCTCTTCATATGGAGCAGCCATGAACACTCTAAAAAACCTTAAAGTTAAAATAGCTAAGAGAAATTCAGAGATTAGAAATTAAGTGATAAAAATCCAGAAAAACTGCAAACGGCTAAAAAAATGAAAAGAAGATTTTGACAGAAAAATACTGCTCTATTAAGCTTTATGCTTTAAATTTTAAGGTCTTCATTTCCTGAATTAGTTTCAAATTATTTGGGGTCGAAATGGTTTGAGGTCGAGTCATTCAAGCTTGGTTTGATGTTTGCTGGTCTGTTATGTGCTTGAAACTAATTTCTGGACTACTTTATATCATTTCCTAGGCTTGAAATTGGTCTTAAACTGCTGCTGATTGCTGCATTGTTGCTGCTGATTCCCTACCCTTTTCTCTGTTTCTTCTGTATCCAGGTATGCTCTTGAAATTTTAATGGAGTTGAAGTTTGACTGAATGGGTGTAAGGATCTGTGAATATGAAACAGATTTGAATGAAACAAGCCAGTTTTCTGTTATAACTACTATATGATTCAGTTTTGTGTTGCATATTTAGTTTAGCCTACTGTTGTGATTTATCATGAAATACAGTTTGGTTTTAGATGCTAAATCTAGATTTCATGTGAGTATGAGAGATTCATGTTTTAGACGTGGTGAGACATGTAATAATTATGGACTATGATCTCCAAGTTTAATTAGTTGAAGTGTTTGATTTTGATCTCATAATCATAGGTTTTAAATACATGTTAATTGCAATTATGAGTTACTAAAGTAGTTTTCCAACAATCTTGCTAAAGCCTGTCCTTGCATAGCCTTAGAGTTTGGATTGAGTTATTTTTGCTAATGTCTTAAGCTCTCAGAGAATAAGAGAGGTTCAAATGGGAGTTGATTGGGTTCTGATCATTGAAAGTTCCATTTCAAGTATTGTTAGATGCCAAATGATGTTTGTGAAGTCACACTGGCTTAGCTTTGAAATTGTCTTTTGAAGTTGTCTTTTGAAATTAGTGTGAAATTGTATAAATTGTCTTTTGAAGATAGTTTTTTTTTTCGAAAAATGGAGTCAAGCCTGATTGCTTGATAATCATCAAAGTTGCGATTTCCAAAAATGATTGCTTGTTCATGTCGTGCTGAAACAATTAAATCTCATAGCTAATTGGTAATTCACATGTATGTCCTGGGTTCGATTTAAATTCCGATAAGCGACGTACGGCATTTGGCCTTTGCAAGGACTCGATCTTGAGTCCCTCTTTACAGTTGTTTACGTTGGTCAGCTGGGCCTTTCATTTGGAGATTTGTTTAAGCCCCTGAGAATTGGCGGTTCAGGAGCATGCTACGAGTCATTGGGCTCCCTTTTGGGCCCAAGTTAAAAGGGGAATGGGCATTTAATTATTCATTCTGCAAATTTAAGTTGGGATTTTGACATCACAAAAAAAAAACTCTTTTTCCTTTAATTAGCTTGTTTCTTTTGAATAAATTGAGGCGAGCCATATTGGATAACATAAAATAACTTATGGCCCTCATAATGTAGTTTAGAAACCTCTTGCTAGAGTAGATCGGGGCGTTTGTGCCGAAAAAAAATCATAGTTGCACGACCCTCGCTTTAATTTATTTATTTTATCCTTAGAATTCGAGGTGTGTCATCTAGTGGAATTTCCATGGCCCTCGCAAAATGGCAAACGTGTAGTTGCTTTAGGCGCGTTGTTTTAATAATTTACCTTCCTAAACTCGGGTGCGCATTTATGTGACGTGGTTCAAGACTGCGGGTGCATTTATTTGACGTGGTTCAAAACGTATTTTAAATGACGTTGCAATCTTCCTTAAAATGAATAAAAGCGATTATAAAGTTAAAATTGAACCATAGGCTAAAACATGTATTAAAATCAGATAATAGGACAATAATAACAATCGAGCGACCGTGCTAGAACCACGGAACTCGGAAATACCTAACACCTTCTCCCGGGTTAACAGAATTCCTTACCCAGATTTCTAATCCGCGGACTGTAATACAGAGTTAATCGGTTCCTCGATTCGGTACATGAACTGGTGACTTGGGACACCATAAATTATCCCAAGTGGAGACTCTAAATTTTTAATAAATAAATAATCCTGTTTCGATTGTCACTTATATTGAAAAAAACTCCCTTATACACCCCTTCTCGGGGGTGTAGTGAAAAAGGAGGTGTGACAGCTCTGGCGACTCTGGTGGGGATCGAACCCAGAATCTCTGGTTCAGGGTTCAGAATTCGAGCTTAGATGAATTGTTATATTTGGCTTTATTTATTATCTGATTTTATTACATGTTTGGGCCTAGTGTGCTAAATGTTGCTTTTACGAAACCCCTCTCTTCTCTCTCCTGAGGAGTGCACACTGGTCGTGACTTCTTTCTGTTAGTGTCATATCCCAAATAGAACGAGGTTTGGACAAGTTGTAAAGCCGGATGATCTTTTGGTTACCGGTACGCAGCCCCCATTGGCTCGAGTTTTCTGCTCGGGTAAGCCAGGTCTAGAACAATACACCCAGGTTTTAAACTTAGAATAACTCAGCCTCATGCCAGATCCCTAGTAGGAGCGTTTATTTTCATCATGTGCATTTTGACATTGGGGACTCAACACAGGGGTTGGGTCGGTCTAGGACAGGTGAACCTGAAATCAAAAGATCATCCTGTGCATCCTATTTGCTACTTTTGCATTCATTTGCTTCGGATTTGCATGTTGACCGGCTTATAGGGAAAAGTTGAGAAAAGGAAAGTAAATGTGAGGACTGAGATTGTCTGTTTTTGAAAAATCAATGTCCAAAATATACTGAAACGTTGCCGAAATTTTGAAAAAAAAAAGAATATAGTTGATTGTTTGTTTTGTCAAAATTGCCCGAACTACGATAGTTTGATTCTCACTGGATGTGGGATACGTAGGCAAACCCCATCGGGTCCAACTTCCTTTTTGAAAAAAATAGCCCGAAAGGCACCAAAATTTTATTACTTTGATTGGAAATAAGTAAGGTGAAGTCATTCTTGTCGAAAATAGCCGAATTTCCCCAAAAGGACGCCGGAAGGTTGTTTTTGCAAGAACATCCACCTTTGGTCTCTTTTTTGGCATTTTGGTCGGTTAGCAAGTACAACTTTAAAATCTTCTCCGAGAAATTGCTGAAAGGTCGTATTTGCAAAGCCGAATTTTATTTTGAAATAAAAATTTGAAAAAGAGAGAGAAAAAGCAGTGTTAACTTTGTTTTTAAGTCAAATGAGTCTTGATTTTGCTTAAGTACCCTAATAAATGTAAAGAATGAGAACGAGGCAAAGTTTGACAATAACAGTCATGAACAAGATCCCTTTGGAGTTGCATATATGGTGAGAAGATCTGGGTAAATCAGAGCAAGATAAGGTCAATTTACACTTGGGAGATCTCACTGGGTTGTTGAAGATCAGGCCTAGAGGAGACATCATAAAGGCGTTGGTTACGTTTTGAGACCCAGCTCACAACGTCATGCAGTTCTCGGATTTTGAACTCACACCCACCTTAGAAGAGATAGCAGGTTATATGGGAAGTATTGAAGGTCTAAGGCATAAGTATCTGATCTCTCCAAGAGCTGTTAACTCTCACAAATTCATGGATTTGATAAAAATAATCAAGGGAATCCCGCACTCTGAGTTGGCGGACGGTTTTTCCACTCTACGTTTCATATATCGGAGGTACGGGTATGTAGGAGGATTCGACAACCCGGAAAGCGGGGTTTGTACCAAAAGGGAACCGAGCAAAATGTGATAAGCATAGGCGTTTCACCTTCATGGTAGCTTTCTTAGGCCTCATGGTGTTCCCCCAGAAAAATGGGAATATCGATCTACGGGTGGCTGGAGTCGTCAAAGTCTTGATTACCAACACCAAGAGAACCCTTGCCCCTATGATAGTATCTGAGATATACCAATATCTCACAGCTTGTAAAGCTGGGGCAGATTTCTTCGAGGGATGCAATTTGCTACTACAAATATGGATGATCGAAAACCTGTGTCACCGCCCTCAGTATATGAGTTATGGGTCCGTACAGAAAAGTTGCATTGAAGAGTTCGACACAAGGATTTTAGGGTTCAAGTTACCAGAGGGGTTTGGAGATTGGCTATCCCGCCTTCGCTCCATCACTGCGGGGCAAATAGAATGGACACTGGGTTGGCTTCCTTTTGAAGAAATTGTGTATATGCCCGCCACCGGTCCTTACTTCCTCCTAATGGGTCTTCGAGGCATTCAGCCATACGCTTCATACCGGGTGATAAGACAGTTGGGAAGGTGTCAAGTGATGCACCCAGATGAAGATCTTAGTGTTTATGCGGTCGAGGTTAGCTCCGACGGCCAATTTCATGAAGAAACAGTTTGTTCTATTTGGAACGAGTGCCAGTATTTGACAGCGAACAATCGAGTGCGTGGCCTATATAGAGGTGAGGTATCACCTTCCTATCTTGCCTGGTATAGAAAGAAGAACACCACAAGGGGTGAACCTAAAAGACCAGCCAAAAATCCTCACATTCGGGAATTCGTTGAGGCGTCGCAAGAACAGTAGGCTTGGTTGGCCAAGGAGAATAAGTATAGGGCCACAATAGAGAAACATGAAAAGCAAGTCAGGGATCTCCAATTTGAGAATGGTTTGCAAGCCGCGGAGGATGAGGGTAAAAAGAAGAAGCTAGCCAAAGAAAATGAGGCCCTTCGAGCCCAGATTCGGGAAATGAAAATAGTAGCTGAATATCCCGCCAGAAGTGCAAAGGATGAAAAACTTATAAAGAACCTTAGGCAGAAGGTGGAGGAGTATGGTTTCGATTTGAACAAAGCAGAGGTGAACTTGCCAGGGCTCAAACAAAATTGGCTAAGAATGCGGAAGAACGAGCGCGCTTGGTTAAACAGTTAAAAGAGAAATATGATAATGAGGTTGCGGGGTTGAAGAAAAGGGTCATCACCGTTGAGAACAAAATGATCAAGCATGCGAAAGATTTTAAGGCTGAAAGAGAACACTGTTATACAGCAATGGCACAGTTAGAAAGAGACCTGCACCAACTCCAAGAACAGAATCAAGTAGCCAAACAAAATTTGGAAGCCAGGGCCCAGCAGATTGGGCATTTGTTGCAAAAAAGGGTGTCATAAGAGAGAAAGTCAGAAGGATCGCTGACTACATCGCGATGAAGTGCAGTAGTTGTGAGGATATGACTAGATCCATGTTCTTTGCCACTGTGATGACCTTTGTCCGCCAGATAATAGAAGATCTCTACCACCTCCAAGGGTATTTAGCGCGTAGGCCTGTGGTGAGACCGAATGATGTCTCGCGGGTCCCAGGAGCAGTTGAAGCGTTGATGTATTCATAATTTTCATTGGAGTCTGTTAGTGCGTTTTCGAGTCTGTATTTTTGTCTTTTTATTTTTGAGTTTGTATTTTCATCTTTTCATCAAAGTCTGTTAGTGTCTTTTTGAGTCTGTTAGTTTTTGAGTCGTTGTAATCAAAGCATTTTCTTTTTATGAAAATTTGAAAATCCCAAAAATATTTTATTTTTACACTTATCCCCAAGAACTACGCTCGGTCTGATTCATGAGGGGTCATGATACGTAGGCAATCTCTATAGGATTAAACCATAACCAAAAGAAAGAAAAGAAAAAAAAAAGAGAAAAGAAAAATAAGAAGAGAGAGGAAAAACAAGATAGAAAATGAAAAGAAAAGAGAGAGAAAATAAGAAATCGTGAGAAGGAAACAATGGCGAAACAAGAAAGTGACATGAAAGAATAAAAACAAAGAGAGATCAAGCAAGGAAAGGCAAGAATGAAAAAGAAAAAAAGAGAGAGAAAAGAGATTGCAAATGGAAATAAGGAAAGGCCGGGATGACGCAAGCAACCGATCAAATGCATAATAGAAACGGTTAACTGCTTAGGTGCATTCACTTCTCAAATGTGCGGTTGCCTATATGTTAAAGCCCTAATCTCTAACAAGTTTGTTATTGATGAAATTCCAGTTCAGGCAGATGGTTAGTTTGATTGGCATTCTGGCAAGTCACTCCTACAACACCCGGTCCAAAAACAAGCTAAACATGGCCCACCAGGAACTTGAGGCAATTATTGTCGATCCGTCAAAAGAGGTGGAAGAATCGGAGGTTAATCTGAAAGATGAGTTTTATAAGCTGAAGCAGAAGATGGCTGAAATGTACCAAGCATGGGCAAAAGGGCACCCACCTCCAGTTTACCCCGCCAACCCTGCTTTTATCCCGCCATTGGCTCAGCCCCAGGAACCTCCCACTGTGAACTCATCTCTGGCCTTTCCCCTCTACCAACAATGCTACGGCACCACTTCCCATACATCACAAGCTCCACCACCTAAACAAGTCTCATACCCTCCTCCACCAGTCACTCTTGTTTTTGTGGAACCCCCACCTGCTGCATTACACCGATCCTCCAGTGAGCCTCTGTTCCAGACTCACGACAACCAGTATTACCCCCCGCAGCCCACTTTAAAGGTTCCAGAACCCTATTCCTACACTCCTCATTTGACCTCCCTGCGGAAACCGAAAAACCATCTAAAAATCCAAAACAGGAGGAGATGTTCATGAAAGTTAAAAGCCTGGAACAGTCATTCAGAGACATGCGGGGGTTGGGAGGTCAAGTAAGTGTGGCCTACAAAGACCTATGTTTGTTTCCAGATGTGCAATTGTCGGCAGGGTTTAAGATGTCCAAGTTTGATTTGTATGATGGGCATAGTGATCCAGTGGAGCATTTGAGAGGTTTATGTAGCAAAATGAGGGGAGCTAGTGGGAAAGACAAGTTGCTAATGGCGTATTTCAGTCATAGTTTGAGTGGTTCAGCGCTAGAATGGTATACTCGGCAGGATCACGGAAGATGTTACACATGGGATGATCTAGCCCAGGAATTTTCTTGTCACTTCCAGTATAATCTTGAGATTATTCTGGATCGTCTGTCTTTGACGAAACATGAGAAAAAGCACAATGAAAGTTTCAGAGAATATGGTTTTCGTTGGAGAGAGCAGGCAGCGAAGGTTGACCCTCCAATGAAAGAAAGTGAAATGGTGGATTATTTTCTGCAGGCCTTAGAACCTACTTATTACAGACATATGGTGTCGGCTATAGGCAAGTCCTTCAATGAAGTAGTAAAAATGGGTGGTATGGTAGAAGAAGGGCTCAAGACAAACAAAATCATAAGTTATTCGGCGATAAGGGCAACCACCCAGGCCATTCAAAGTGGAACTGGGGGAGCAATTGGAAAGAAGAAGAAAGAGGATGTCGCAACGATCGAGTCAGGAGCTTGGTTTGGACCTAGGAGCCCATCACATTACTATAACCGGCCTCGACCCCACCATCAAACCTACCCCCATACCCCGTATAATCCACCCCAATATTACTGCTCACCACCAGACCCCCATTTGTCTGTCCACCATGCCCAAACATACAGCCAACCTCCGGCCCACGCACAATGGCGTGCGCCAGTCCCATATAATACATACCCAGCTCCACAAAATACCTATCTACCCCCAAGAGCCTACTGAAACCCTCCTGGATTAGGTTTCCGGCCCAACCAAGTATTTAAGAACGAGAGGTTGCAGAAGAAGAAAACCTTCACTCCATTGGGAGAATTCTATACTAGTTTGTTCCACAAGTTGTGACAATTGGGTATGCTGAGTCCGATCGAGCCAAAACTGCCAAATCCTCCCCCGAGGAATCTTGATCACTCTGTGAGTTGCGAATATTGTTCCGGTGCTCCGGGGCATGACACAGAGAAATGATGGCAATTGAAAACAGCTATTCAAGAGCTCACTAATACTAATCAGATTGAGGTCCAAGCTCTAGAGGCGCCCAATATCAACCAAAACCTGTTGCCGGCCCATCATAAGACAAATATGATCGAGATAGTGCATAGGGGAGGGGAGCCTAAGAAGCCTTCACAGACCGTCATGATGATTCGGTCCAATGAAGTCAGGCTGGTTGAAGAGCCGACAAGTGAGAAATCAGTGATCAGGTTGAGCGGGGCAAACAGTGAACTATCTGCAGTAGTCAAGAAGCGGACCCCAAGTGATGTGGCAGTAAAACAAGAAAGAGAAAAAGTGGTTGTGCCAGCAGTGGCAAACAATCCTGTTGTAATTGTGGAGGGTGCCCGCACAGATCCTGTCATTATCAAGCCGGTAACTAAATTATCGATAGTCAGCAGCAAGGCGGTCCCATGGAATTATGAATGAGTGATAGTGACTTACAAGGGGAAAGAGGTTAAAGACGATGTTTGTGAGACTCATGGTTTGACGCGATCGGGGAGATGCTTTGCCCCTGAAGAGTTGAGAAAAGTTAAGATCTCCAAAGATAACCCGGTGCTAGTGAATAAAGTTGTGACTGAGGAAGAAGCAGAGGAATTTTTGAGAAAGATGAAAGTGCAGGACTATTCCATTGTAGAACAGTTGAGGAAGACACCGGCTCAGTTTTCACTATTGTCATTGTTGATCCATTCAGATGAGCATCGTCGGGCTTTGATGAAGATCCTGAATGAGGCCCATATTCCTTGATAGAATCTTAGACCACTTGGAAAAGATATTAACAATATATTTGAGGTAAACATAGTCACTTTTTTAGATGATGAGTTGCTCGGGGAGGGTACTGAGCACAATAGAGCCCTCTATCTTACGGTGAAGTGCGAAGATTCTGTGGTTACTCGGGTACTGGTCGACAATGGTTCTAATGCGAACATTTGCCCTCTCTCCACTCTGAACAAGTTGAAGGTGGATGATGAAATAATTCACAAGATCAGTATCTGCGTTCGGGGATTCAACGTTGGAGGGAAAGATTCAGTCGGGGACATAGTACTTGAGCTTACAATAGGGCCAATTAAATTTACCATGGAGTTTCAGGTACTCGATGTGGTTGTTTCTTACAATCTGCTGTTAAGTCGACCCTGGATTCATACTGCCAAAGCAGTCCCGTCTACTCTACATTAAATGGTCAAGTTTGAATGGGATAGATAGGAAATTATTATGCACGGCGAAGATAATCGGTGTGCTCATAGTGATGCCATTGTGCTTTGAGTTTGAAGATGACAAGGGGCCATGGGTTTATCAGGTTTTTGACACGGTATCGGTAGAGAAAATTCTAGAAGGGAAGTGCATTCCACCTCTGAGGGTAGTTGCTGCATCAGTCATGGTAGTCGTTGAAATGTTGAAAAATGGTTTTATACCGGGCAAGGGTTTGGGTGCATCTCTACAAGGTATCGTACAGTCGATGTCTCTCCCCTAAAACTTGGATACATTTGGTTTAGGGTTCAAGCCCACAGTTGTGGACGTGAAAAGAGCCAAAAAGTTGAAACAGAGAGTTTGGGTCCTCCCAAAGCCCATCCCACGGCTCTCCAGATCATTTGTCAGGCCTGGCACCAAGAAACGCCCAGTAACTACAGTTCCCAGTTCTGTGTTTGGTCCTGATAATGAGTTGATTGAAAGGTTCGAGAAGTTATTCGATGATGTGAACATGGTGGAAGCTGGAGAGGGTTCTAGCAAGGCTGATGTGCAATTTGTTGGACCCAGTGCAAAGATTAACAATTGGGAAGCTACTGCTCTCCCCACCAGGAAGGAGTTTTGGTAGTTTGCTTTGATTTTCTTTTAGTTTATCTGGATTATTCTAGGGATGTAATTCAGATTCTATGTTCCGTTTGTTTGGATGTATAAACCTTGTTATCTTTTAATTTCAATGAAATGCAATTTCCATTTTTCCTCATTCATGACAGTTTTATTTTTGTTTTCTTTTCTTCCTTGTACAGTTCTTTTTATGCTGGTTTCAATAACATGAAATGCATGAGGAATCTCCGGCCCAGTCTTAAAAGTCAATCTAATTCTGAAATAGTAATTCAAGAAATAGAGTGTGATGATGAATTAGAATATGATGAGTATGAGGCCTTTGAAGAGATTAGTAAAGAATTAAGCCATTTTGAAGAAAAACCCAAGCCTAACCTGAGTGATACAGAAGCAATCAATTTAAGGGACCCAGATAATATCAGAGAAACTAAGATAAGTGTCCATCTTGAACCTCAACTTAGGGAGGAGATAATTAAAGCGTTACTTGAGTACAAAGACGTCTTTGCATGGTCATATGACGACATGCCGGGTTTAAACACTGACTTGGTAGTTCACAAATTGCCCACTGACCCGGCATTCCCTCCTGTCAAGCAGAAGTTGAGGAAGTTTAAAACAGACATGAGTGTAAAGATTAACGAAGAGGTCACAAAGAAATTTGAGGCAAAGGTCATTCGGGTCACTCGGTATCCCATTTAGTTAGCCAACGTAGTACCTGTGCCAAAGAACAATGGCAAGACCAGGGTGTGTGTTGATTACCGTGATCTCAACAAGGCAAGTCCCAAGGACAACTTCCCACTGCCAAATATCCACATTCTGATTGACAATTGTGCCAAACATGAGATTGGGTCTTTTGTGGATTGTTATGCGGGCTATCATCAGATCCTAATGGATAAGGAAGATGTAGAGAAGATGGCATTCATCACGCCATGGGGAACATACTGCTACAGGGTCATGCCTTTTAGTTTGAAAAATGTTGGGGCAACTTACATGAGGGCAATGAAAACCACATTCCACGACATGATACATAAGGAGATCGAGGTTTATGTGGATGATGTAATCATAAAGTCTAGAAAGCAGTCTGATCGTGTCAGAGATTTGAGAAAATTCTTCCAAAGGCTTCGCAGGTACAACCTTAAGCTCAATCCTGCAAAATGTGCATTTGGTGTGCCATCTGGAAAATCGTTGAGATTCATAGTCAGTCGCCAAGGTATTGAATTGGACCCGTCAAAGATCAAAGCTATCCAAGAGTTTCCACCCCCGAGGAACAAGATTGAGGTGATGAGTCTGTTGGGGAAGTTGAATTACATCAGCAGGTTTATTGCTCATCTTACGACGACTTGTGAGCCTATCTTCAAGCTATTGAAGAAGTATGTTGTGGTTAAGTGGACAAATGAGTGTCAAGAATCATTTGATTAGATAAAGGGGTACTTGTCAAACCCACCTATGTTGGTCACGCCAGAACAGGGGAGACCTTTGATTTTGTATTTGACGATTTTGGACAATTCATTCGGCTGCATATTGGGCTAGCATGATATCACCAGTAGGAAAGAGCAGGCCATATATTATCTCAGCAAGAAGTTCATATCTTATGAGGTTAAGTACACTCACCTGGAAAGAACATGTTGCGCCCTAACTTGGGTAGCACAGAAGTTTAAGCATTATTTGTCATCTTACACTACTTACCTCATCTCTCGTTTGGATCCATTGAAGTATATCTTTCAGAAGCTTATGCCCACAAGAAGACTTGCAAAGTGGCAGATCTTACTCACAGAGTTTGACATCGTCTTTGTGACTCGGACTGCCATGAAAGCGCAAGCATTGGCCGACCATTTGGCTGAGAATCCGGTGGATAAGGAATATGAACCCTTGAAGACTTATTTCCCTGATGAAGAGGTGATGCATATTGATGAGTTGGAACAGGTTGAAAAGCTAGGATGGAAACTTTTCTTTGATGGAGCTGCTAACATGAAAGGCGTTGGGATAGGAGTAGTACTTATTTTTGAAACAGGGCATCACTACCCTGTTACGGTTCAACTTCGTTTCTATTGCACTAACAACATGGCTGAGTACGAGGCATGCATTTTGGGTTTGAGGTTGGCTGCGGACATGGGTGTCCAGAAAGTCTTGGTCTTGGGAGACTCGAACCTTTTGGTGCACCAGATCGAAGGGGAATGGGAAACAAGGGATTTAAAACTTATACCGTACCGGCAATGTTTACATGATCTTTGTTAACGGTTTCGGGTAGTAGAGTTCAGGAATATTCCAAGGGTCCATAATGAAGTTGTTGATGCTTTAGCTACCTTGGCATCAATGTTACACCATCCAGATAAGGCCTATGTTGACCCATTGCATATTCAGGTCCACGATCAGCATGTTTACTGCAATGTGGTAGAAGAAGAACTTGATGGTGAGCCTTGGTTTCACGATATCAAGGAATATATCAGGATGGGGGTATATACGGTACAAGCCACAGGTGATTACAAGAGAACAATTCGGCATTTGGCAAGCTGATTGTTCTTTAGCGGAGGGGTTTTGTACAAAAGGACTCCAGATCTTGGATTGTTGAGACGCATAGATGCTAGACAAGCCACAGCTATCATGACCGAAGTACATTCTGGAGTGTGTGGACCGCATATGAGTGGGCACATGCTGGTAAAGAAGATTCTCCGAGCAGGTTATTATTGGCTCACTATGGAGCGAGATTGTATTAGTTTCGTGCGCAAGTGTCATCAGTGCCAAGTGCACGGAGATTTGATTCATTCTCCACGATCTGAATTGCACACAATGTCTACAACATGGCCTTTTGTTGCGTGGGGCAGGGATGTCATTGGACCAATCGAGCCAGCAGCGTCCAATGGGCACAGGTTTATTCTGGTGGCCATTGATTATTTCACCAAGTGGGTTGAAGCTAAAACTTTCAAGTCTGTGACCAAGAAAGCAGTGGTCGATTTTGTGCACTCAAATATCATTTGTCGGTTCGGGATCCCAAAGATGATCATCACAGATAACGGCGCTAATCTCAACAGTCATTTGATGAAATAGGTGTGTCAACAGTTTAAGATTACACATCGCAATTCCACCCCATATCTCCTCAAGGCGAATGGAGCAGTCGAGGCAGCCAACAAGAACCTAAAGAAGATACTTCGGAAAATGGTGGAAGGGTCCAGGCAATGGTATGAGAAGCTGCCTTTTGCATTGTTGGGTTATCGTACTACTGTTCGTACTTCAGTAGGGGCAACTCCTTATTTGTTGGTATATGGCACGAAAGCAGTGATACCCGCGAAAATCGAAATCCCATCCCTTCGGATTGTCACAGAAGCTAAAATTGACGATGATGAATGGATTAAAACCCGCTTGGAACAATTGAGTTTGATCGATGAGAAAAGGTTGGCTACAATGTGTCATGGCCAATTGTATCAACAGAGAATGGCAAGAGCATATAATAAGAATGTGGGTCCGTGGAAGTTTGAAGTGGGTCAGCAAGTGTTGAGACGTATCCTTCCACATCAGGCAGAGGCTAAAGGCAAGTTCGCCCCAAATTGGCAGGGGCCGTTCATCGTAACTAGAGTGTTGTCCAATGGTGCTTTGTATTTAACAGACATAGAAGGCAAGTGTGTAGAAATGGCCATCAATTCTGATGCGGTCAAGAGATATTATGTATGATTTTTTTGTTTAAATTGTATTTGTTTGTACTTGGCATATTTTGAAGATTGGAATGACGAAGACATTTTGTTCTGCTATCTAAACACTTTATCCTTTGTTACCCCTTTTTGAGCCTTATTTATTTCCTTTCATCCCCCTCTTTTGGAATCAGTGGCAAAACTCGGAAACGCGAGAGCAAAAGATAAGTAAAAGAAAAGAATGAAAAGAGAAAGAAAAGAATGAAAAAAATATAAAAGAAAAAGAGAAAAGAGGAAAAACCAACAAAAAGAAAAAAGAAGAAGAAAAGAAAAAAAAAAGAAAAGAAAAGAAAAATCACAACAACAAAGCAATTTCTACGACATGAACTATGCTCGACCTGATTCCTTTTAAGGATACGTAGGCAGCCTCACGGTTCGGTCCCATCAAAACAAAAATCCAAAAGTCCCCAAGCAAAGAAACTAGGGCATAAGTTGTGGTTGTTGTAAGAAATTTGATTCCGAAAGTTGTAATTTCAAAAGCCCACGTTACGGTCCAAAGAAAGACCTTCTGATCAGTCTTCGAGAGATGCCAAGTCGAGAAAGTAGAAGTGATTCATATCAAGGGCAACACTCTGGTCCAAGCAGGAAAATAAAAAATGAGAGATTCTTATTGGTGAAAACTCTCACAGGCACCATAAGGCGACGGGAGCTGAGAGAAATCAAAAATGAGAGAGTCTTATTGGTAAAAACCCTCACGGGCACCGTAAGGTGAAAGTAAGTTGAGAGATGAACAAATGAGAGAGGCTTGTTGGTAAAAATCCTTCAAGGCACAGCGGGCCGAACAAGGTCAAGGTTTTGGCGAAGAAGTCAGGTTATAGAAACTCCGGGGCAATAAAGTATGGCAACTGAAAGTTGATTGGTTGGACAGATTGGGCCGATTAATCCGAAATGCATGTCATGATCATTGGTATCAGCTGTTCCACTCAGATAAGTCTCTTTCCTTTTTACTTTTTAGCAAGTCATTCAGTTTTGGATATTATGTATCCTTAACTCTCAGGGTCATTGCATTTCAGTTCTTTTGGGTTTCATTTCTCTAAGATGTTTCAATGTCAGTCTTGGTCAAGAAAACAAGAAAGGATTTCAAAGCTCACTACCAACTTCAAAAATTGTAAAGCATAGTGTGGCCAAAACATACCAAAGATAGTATGATGTAAAGTGGGATATAAAGTGCCAGCGAAAGTTCCATTGGCGGAATGATTTAGTAATTTCATGGGAGATGCAGAGGTTCAGTTAAAGGGGTCAGAGGTGTGAAACAATAGTTGGGGTATATAATACTCGGGTCATCTGAGGTCATGTGGTTTGAAAGTCAGTCGGGAAGTCAACGGTTCTTCACCAGTTCAGGGGAAGTCAGTCAAAACCAAGCACGACAGCAGGGAGGCCACTTTCAGCAAGAATGCCACAAACTAACCACCACATTTTAAACTGACAAGATTTTTCTTTGATTGAAACAGGGGCTGAAAGTTTTCGATTGTTCGGGGAAACCCTCCGTAGGGGAAAAGCAAGCACCAGACAGGTTTGGTTTTGATTCTCAAGACCCTCCTGGAAAATGGGACCTAGTTTAAAAT
Organism: Nicotiana sylvestris; assembly: GCF_000393655.2. Classification (NCBI taxonomy): domain Eukaryota; kingdom Viridiplantae; phylum Streptophyta; class Magnoliopsida; order Solanales; family Solanaceae; genus Nicotiana; species Nicotiana sylvestris. The sequence continues at coordinate 87,867,969 of NC_091057.1, read as the reverse complement.
TCAAAACAATTATGAGTTGCAAAATTTTGCATAAATGTACCCCAAAGGAATATAAGTTGGCTTCAAAGTTTTCATGCTTGAGATAGGATTCAATTAGGAGTTTTCAGGACTCTCCTGAATAATGGGACTTAGCTTTAAGATTTCCATTAGATAACAAGATTTATCATAAGTTCTGTTGTAGGGTAGTATAATTCAGCCTTAAAAATTATCACTCTTAAGATAACTTGATTTTCGATTGTCAGGACCCTCATGGATAATGGGATGTAGTTTTAAGACCTTCTTACATAACAAGATTTAGCGGAAGTCATACCTTTAGAAAACATAATTCAACTTTTAAAAACTGTCATTTAACCAGGAGTTGTCAGGACCCTCCTAGATAATGGGATCTAGCTTTCAAGTTCTTAGTAATATTTGGTAACATGATTTAGTTTAACACTCACATATGTGCCCAGCTACCAAACTGGGGCAGAAAATTTTCTTGTTTGTCTATTTTTGTTGAAATCAGGTATCCACTTGGAGAACAGGGAGAATACAATTCAAGTTCAGCAGTCAGGTACCCACCTGGAGAGCACGGGAATACAGTTCAAGATCAGCAGTCAGGCGCCCACCTGGAAAGAATGGGAATACAGTTCAAGTTCAGCAGTCATGTGCCCACCTGGAGAACACGGAAATACAATTCAAATTCAGCAGTCAGGCGCTCACCTGGAGAGCACGGGAATACAGTTCAAGTTCAACAGTCAGGCGCCCACCTGGAGAGCACGGGAATATAGTTCAAGATCAGCAGTCAGGTGCCCACCTGGAAAGCACGGTAATACAATTCAAGTTTAGCAGTCAGGCGCCCACCTGGAGAGCACGGGAATACAGTTCAAGATCAGCAGTCAGGTGCCCACCTGGAGAGCACGGGAATACAATTCAAGTTCAATAGTCAGGCGCCCACCTGGAGAGCACGGGAATACAGTTCAAGTTCAGCAGTCAGGCGCCTACCTGGAGAGCACAGGAATACAGTTCAAGTTCAGCAGTCAGGCGCCCACCTGGAGAGCACGGGAATACAGTTCAAGTTCAGCAGTCAGGCGCCCACCTGGAGAGCACGAGAATACAGTTCAAGTTTAGCAGACAGGCACCCACCTGGAGAGCACGGGAATACAGTTCAAAGTTCGGCAATCAGGCGTCCACCTGGAGAAAAGGGAAAGCATCTCAGATTACAATTCAAATCGGCAACAAAGGAACCTCACCGGGAGAATAAATGTCAACAAGGCAACAAGAACCGCAAGATCAAGTTTGAAGATATAGTTAGGATTCTTGTAATTCGTAGATCATAGTTTAGTCTAGTTTCTTTCATTTTGTCGTGGTGTAATAAGGAGGTTAGTAAGCAGTAGTAGTAGCAGCAGTAGTAACAGTGAAATCACATCTTCATGGTAGTCCCAACTACCAAAACTTTCCGAACTACACTGACCTAATTCCTTTTTAGCCAAGGATATGTAGGCAACCATGGAAGTAGTGTGCGGTCAAATCTTTCAAAAAATGCTTCTCACGGAGTATTTAAACGGGCAAAAATCACTCGTATCCGCTCACTTCATCTTTGTACGAAAACTTTTCGTGTTTCCGAGCAAAGAGGGGCAGTTGTGAGCACATGATTTTTGCCCTATATGAATTACTCCCATAAATTCAAAATAAGAAAATTTTTCCATTGTTTACAATTTTGTGGATTTTTGTGGCATTTTTTGTTAATTGTTTGCATATTGTCTAGGCATGTTTATTTTATTTAATTAATGAAAAATACAAAAATAGGCTGCATTTGCATTTAGGATTTAACTTTGCATTTTTAAGAATTAATTAGCAATTAAGTTGCTTTACAAAAATGGAAAATCACAAAAAATAGTTCATTTTGCTTTTTAGTTTTAATTTTAATTTTTGGTAATTCTCACTTAATTTGGTATTTAATTTAGTTGTGATAATTATAATTTAGAGTTCAATTAATTTAATGTGGTAGGATAATTTGTTTTAGGAATTAATTTTTGTTTATTTTTAGTTTTAATGTAAAAGAAAAAAAAAGAGAAAGAAGAAATGAAAAAGAAAGAATACAAAAGAAGGATTTTTTTTTTAGGCCAAGCCTTCTGATTTTCCACCCCAGCCCAGTCAAAATTACCCCTAATACCCTCCCAAGTCCGCGTCTAACTCGGCCCAATACCCAGTCTGTTTCTTTAAAACCAAATGGTCCCGTTTTAGTGATCCTTGTCCTGAGCCGTTCGATCTCAATCAGATCAATGGTAGGGAACTGATCCTATTGGAAATATAGAAGTTTCTGAAACCTCTCACCCCCTATCTCACTTGTCTCTCTCAGAATCCCACCCTTTCAGAGACGATGAGCCCTAGTCGCCGCCCTAAAAATCTCAAGCCTCCACCGGCGGCGACATGACCCAAGCAACCCCAAATCGATACCAGACAACCCCCACACTTCCCTCATTTCATATCCCACTTTAGTTTCTTTCGAAACACCTTAGAACTCCCTAAGTTTCAGATCTAAAATAGGCTGAAAGCGTCAAGCCTCTGTTCTTCCAATCTTTCATTGAATTTTCGGCATACTTTGAGTCAAAACTAATATTAGTTAATGAATTTTATCAAAAGTCGTTGGTTAATGGGAGTTTTGACTCATTCTGGATTTGTCAAAGTTTGGTCGATTTGCCTTGACTGGGCAGAGCGCATTCGAGTTCAAGACGCGTCGGAATTGGTATGCTCTTCTTCTTGTCTGCGTTTTAAGTGATTTTCAAAGTTTAATCCAGTTCATTAGGTTAATTTAAGTTGATTGATGAAAAGGGAAATTTATGTTTTCAATTTGTGATTGGTTCTCATTTTTTGATTTTGGGTTTGTTTGGCATAGTTCAGACCGTGCATTCATGGGCTGGGCATCTCAAGCCCAAACGACATTCATCGGAGAGTAAGATGAGAGAGTTGGCAGGGCAGTTTTTTTTATTGATTTCTTGGTGCCATGTTTGATTTAATTGCATCCTAGGTTGAATTAGGCCTGTTTATTAATTGTTGCCTTAGTTAATTGTGATATCGATTTTTTAGGTGCATTGTTTACAAGTTATTGCTTCCGGATATCTCTTTAAAGTCTATTTTTTCATCTATGGATTTATTGGTTTAAGTTGCCAATTGGTCTTTCCTTTGGGCTCAAGACTTTATTTGGGGTCTTGGGTTAAATTGATCCAGGTTGGCCTGCTAAACATAAGAAAGGGGATGTCAGGGGGTGTTTTTGGACATTTGGGGTCTTAAGGGAATCATTTTCTGTTGGGGGAAAGTTCTAGAGGATAAGATGAGAGCTGGTTTGTTAAGGGCAGAGGATTTTCAGATATTTTAAAAGGTTAAAAGGGTAAAATGATCAGGAATTAAAGGGGTAAAATGGGAAATGGTCAGCAAGGTTAGGGCTGTCTTAGGGATGCCTATATAAAGACCTCTTTCTCTTAATATGGATCAACCATGAATACTCTGAAAAATCTGAAAGTCAAAACAGCTAAGAGAAATTCAGAGATTAGAAATTAAGTGATAAAAATCCAAAAAAACTGCAAACGGCTAAAAAAAAAAGAAAAGAAGATTTTGACAGAAAAATATTGTTCTATTGAGCTTTATGCTTGAAAGTTTAAGGTCTTCATTTTCTGAATTAATTTCTACTTATTTGGGGTCGAAATGGTTTGAGGTCGAGTCATTCAAGCTTGGTTTGATGTTTGTTGGTGTATTATTTGCTTGAAACTGATTCCTGGACTACTTTATATCATTTCCTGAGCTTGAAATTGGTCTTAAACTGCTGTTGATTGTTGCATTGTTGTTGCTGATTCCCTACCCTTTTTCTCTGTTTCTTCTATATCCAGGTATGCTCGTGAAATTTGAATGGAGTTTAAGTTTGACTGAATGGGTGTAAGGATCTGTGAATATGAATCAGATTTGAATGAAACAAACTAGTTTTCTGTTATAACTACTATGTGATTCAATTTTGTGTTGCTCATATTTAGTTTAGTCCACTGTACAGATTTATCATGAAATACAATTTGATTTTAGATGTTAAATCTAGATTTCATGTGAGTATGAGAGATTCATGTTTTAGACCTGGTGAGACATGTAATAATTATGGACTGTGATTTGCAAGTTTAATTGGTTACAGTGTTTGATTTTGATCCCATAATCATAGGTTTTAAATACATGTTAATTGCAATTATGAGTTACTAAAGTAGTTTTCCAACAATCCTGCTAAAGCCTGTCCTTGCATAGCCTTAGAGTTTGGCTTGAGTTATTTTTGCGAATGTCTTAAGCTCTCCGAGAATAAGAGAGGTTCAAATGGGAGTTGATTGGGTTTTGATCTTTGAAAGTTCCATTTCAAGTATTGTTAGATGCCAAATGATGTTTGTGAAGTCACACTGGCTTAGCTTTGAAATTGTCTTTTGAAGTTGTCTTTTGAAATTTGTGTGAAATTGTATAAATTGTCTTTTGAAGTATGTTTTTTTTCGAAAAATGGAGTCAAGCCTGATTGCTTGATAATCATCAAAGTTGCGAGTTCCAAAAATGATTGCTTGTTCATGTCGTGCTGAAACAATTAAATCTCATAGCTAATTAGTAATTCACATGTATGTTCTGGGTTCGATTTCAATTTCGATAAGCGACGTACGACATTTGGCCTTTGCAGGGACTTGCTCTTGAGTCCCTCTTTACAGTTGTTTACGTTGGTCATCTGGGCCTTTCATTTGGAGATTAGTTTAAGTCCTTGAGAATTGGCGATTCAGTAGCATGCAATGAGTCATTGGGCTCCCTTTTGGGCCCAAGTTAAAAGGGGGATGGGCATTAAATTATTCATTCTGCAAATTTAAGTTGGGATTTTGACATCACAAAAAAAACCTTTTTCCTTTAATTAGCTTGTTTCTTTTAAATAAATTGAGGCGAGCCATATTGGATAACATAAAATAATTTATGGCCCTTAAAATGTAGTTTAGAAACCTCTTGCTAGAGTAGATCGGGGCGTCCCGTGCCGAACAAAAATTACAATTGCACGGCCCTCGCTTTAAGTAATTTTGTTTTATCCTTAGAATTCGAGGCGTGTCATCTAGTGGAATTTCCATGGCCCTCGCAAAGTGGCAAACGCGTAGTTGCTTTAGGCGCGTTGTTTTAATAATTTACCTTCCTAAACTCGGGTGCACATTTATGTGACCCAAATCCAAATCTCAACAACGTTAGATAAAATGTGTTGCGGACTGCGGGTGCATTTATGTGATGTGGTTCAAGACGTATTTTAAATGACGTTGCAATCTTCCTTAAAATGAATAAAAGCGATTATAAAGTTAAAATTGTACCATAGGCTAAAACATGTATTAAAATCAGATAATAGGCCAATAATAACAGTTGAGCGACCGTGCTAGAACCACGAAACTCAGGAATGCCTAACACCTTCTCCCGGGTTAACAGAATTCCTTACCCGAATTTCTGGTTCGCGGACTGTAATACAGAGTCAATCTTTTCCTCGATTCGGGACTTGAACCGGTGACTTGGGACACCATAAATTATCCCAAGTGGCGACTCTAAATTTTTAATAAATAAATAATCCTGTTTCGATTGTCACTTAAATTGGAAAAAACTCCCTTATACACCCATTCTCAGGGGTGTAGTAAAAAAGGAGGTGTGACATTAATAACCAATTTTACTTCACTTATCCTGATATAGATTGACAGTATATAATGAAAATAAAATATTGATAGAATAAGAAAATAAAAATCTTATTGATAATCGCAACTTCTTTCCAAAAGGAGAGAATGAGAACTTCCAAACAGCAGAAAATAAAAGTATAAGCAATTGACAGTATAATTTCGCGAATTTCTCAATGAGTGTACAAGATATAGTAAAGGGGTTAATGTAAGGGTACAATTTATAATTGTTTTAGCGTAGTTAATTCCTGTCCGTTAGTAACATTAATTACATTTATTACCCGTTACATGAGTAATTTGAAACGGTTATGGTAATAATAGTTAATCACGCATAATCAGTGACTATGCCGATTTCTTTCCATATTTGTGGTTGTCTTGTGATCTTTAATTATCCATCACGCACCTATCTTTACTTTTTTAGCTGTTACTTATTAAATACGATATCCTTGTAAACGATCACATGGGTGTTTTACCCATGCCTTCTCTAATCTTCATTCTTCTTTATTGTTCTGACTCTTATGTTGTATTTCAGCATATCATTAATCCATGTAGCGAGTTTATTTTTCCGCCAATACAATTGCTTTTATAGTTAAATATTTGTATGTTCACAACAAAATAAAAAAAACCAGCTAAGCAGCATATGTTTTAAATTGAGTTAAACATAAGCAAAAAATCTCCAAAATAGTAAAGATTATCATTTTTCTGGGCATAGTTCAATCTAAGCCCCTTTACCCCCTCCCCTCCTGCGGAGGGGGGGTCCCAGATTTTGTAATAATAATTCTCTCTTTCATGTCTTGCTGAAAGAGCAAAAAAGTTGAAAACCATTTTCTTGATTTTAAGCTGAAAAATGTTTTCACTGTTGGAGATAAGGAAATACAATTCGCAAAAATTGAATATTTTTGTTTACCACGAAAATAGTAATAACAATTAAATTTGTTGATGGGACTCTAAAAATACATAATCTATTTTTATGCTAGTTGTTAAGCAGTTGATACTAGATATGTGAAGATAAAAGATAAAATGCGAGCTAAAATGGAGTTATAATCGAACCGAGGGGTTGACTATTCTGGCCTCGGATTGATCGATGAGGGGCCTCGAGGTCGATGCCTGGACTCGGGCTCGAGCTATCGGGGATAATCGGGAGAGGGCTAACAGTTAGAATATAATTAAAGGAGGCTCTTTATGGCCAATAACAAGCAATATATGAAGAACAAATATGAAAGTGATAAGCAATAGCAATAGTGTCGAGAGAATATGTTAGAGAGAAAAGAAACAGTTCTTGTATATTTCGTGTAGAATAGTTGGAGCAACAGCAGGGAGTTCACAAAATGGAAAGGATCCCCTTTATATAGGAGGGGAATCCCAACATAGTACAGAATGCATTAGTTGTAAAGAAAGCGGGATGGGACAACTGACTAGCTACATGATGCAGGCGCAGACCAGCTTTTAGGCTAGCCTGATAGACTCAACAGGCCCCGGCTGCATTCCTTGGAAACTCCCCCTGCCCATTGGGGTCTCGGCCAACATTATCCCCAGGTCGGGTGTCGATAGATCTCGAGGGGGGGTGTTCGGTCCGTGGTCTCGAACCTCCGAGGTGACCTCCCCGAATGCCTTATTAAGGAGAAATTGGTTCCCCTAATTTCACCATATACAGATAGTCCTCGCGTTTCTTAGAGACAAGCGACAAGAAACGATTTTGACATCCCACTCTGCGGGCTTCCCGTAATGACGTCATGCTGATGATGCAAGCTTCCATGATTATCGAAACGTTTCGTTGTCTCGCTTTTGTAGGACCGTTCAACGCATTGCGGTTTCACATTCTTCAGAGCCATAATGCCTTCGTCGATTCAGCTCCCATGGACGCATTAAATGCGCCTGTCGTTATGTTTTTCGAGGGTGATAATAGCACCGTCGGTTACGTTATCCCTCTTTCTATAAATAGAGGTCTCTTGGGATCAACTTTTTACCCAAGTATCTTTCCATTCTTATCCACTCCTCCTTTCACGCTATCTTTATTCTTTATCGTTCACCATGTTTGGGGCCCATGGCCTCAAGCTTTTATGGAGATATCGAGCATGCAATGGCCTATCTTCCGGACCTTCTCTGGTTGAGCGAGATCACGCTGTTTTCATGTTGTTATTGTTGTAGTTGTTATTGTTATTGTTGTCATCTTCGTCGGCTTAGGACGATGAAGCAGAGGACTGATTTCCTCTGACCCGAGGGAATATTTGGATTATACACCGCTGCTCAAGAGGGGGCTCGGATTATACACCGCTGCCCACCCTTCTCCCCCGGCTTGGCGCATTACACCCCTTTTGGATTCCTTGGGGTGTGGCGGCACTATATACTAACTATCGCCTCCCATACCAGCGCAACATCTCAAGAAGTGGCTTTACAGCAATAGCCTGGCGAAATCCATACTAGCCAGATTTTTCACGCAGCCACTTCTTCATTCCTTCCTGCTTTTTCCGCGTCACTTTACTCTTCTCCATTAGTTTCCCCTTCGTTGTCTGTCCTTTTTAAGATGCCATTCTAGAGAATCGAGATAATACTCCCGAGGGGATTGGGCTTGGAAGATATTGTCTTTGAGGACGCGTGCTTGAGGAGATGATATCGAACATGTTGCTATTGAGGACGCACCTTTGAGAATAGGCTAGGTTCTTAGGCTTTTATTGTATGTACACACTCCTGCTTCTTTGTTCCCGTTTAAGGACCTCTCGTGGGCTTTTGTAATCATATGTAAGGACCCCTTGTGGGATTTTGTAATGGAATATTTCTTGAATACAAAGATTTTTTCCCGATTTGTCTTTGATGCTTGCTTTATTGTTTTATGTTTGCGGAGGCTCCGAACGCATGACTCTTTCTATCATTGCTAATACCGAACCCGAATACGAGTATATCTTCCGACCTTTGGTTGATAACAATGGCTTTGCGCATAATCCCTTGCGATTCCTTGGATCGAACCTGAATAAGGTCGATAGACTCGGGTCGCCGGGACCTTGACTTTGAGTAAAATAAGAATAATGTTTTAGGCCTTGGAATCATGACTTACTAGTTAAACTCTGTGGTAACCTTTGAGAAGAAATTTTCTCGGGGGCCAATAGGCAGGGGTTTCCTTTGATCTTTTGAGGGCAGTCCCCGAGCGAAAATTCGTTCAAATTCGGACCACCTGGAAATGTGCTCTGGGCTTAGTGTGAATAGCCATATGGTACTGTCGATAGATTTTGAAAGAGGGTTTGTCCGATCTTGGATGGTACTGAAGGCCAAGCCCATACAGGTGGAATTCAAATGCTTATTTCCTTTGATCCTGATTCCCTTTTGACAAAAATTCCCTGAAGTCGAGTATCTCCTTTGGTGAAGGCGTCATCGGCTCTCTGGAGCCTAGCCTTGTCTTTATGGAGGTCCTCGAGGTCGGGTACCACCTCGGGACTTGAGAGGGTGTTCTCGATTATTGTTCCTAACCAGCTTTGAGGCAGGCGAATCGTCGCCATTTTTACCACGCATAAATAGGATTGTTTCTGCCTTTTCGGGGGTTACCCCATTTTAAGCAGTTGTCTTTCTCTTTATGCGCCAGCCCTTCGTCACTCCAGCACTAACGCATCTGCACATATCCCTGATTTTTTAGTTCTCAAATTTTGTGACTGCCACGGCAGCTATGTCGGGGTCTGTCCGGCGGTGAGGGGAGAGGTCTGCCTCCGGTCTTCAGGACCATTGAGGTCTGCTAACTTTGCGGTGTCGATTGACGATGCCCTTCGTTGTTGTTATCGAGGAAAACAGAGACTGGGTATGGATGAGTCGCTCCATCTGGGTGTAGACCATTGATATTATACCCGAGGAACTCATGCCATTTACTAAGGAATGAAGCTATACTCGTAAGAGGTGCATCTCGTGCTTTAATAGTTTTGTCTATGGCGAGAACCGGTTTCGTAATCGTGTTTTCTTCTCTTCCTCTGCAGCGGTTTTATGGGCGCTGGGCTCTGGGCGACGTTCATGATCTGCCAGACTTGGTCCGAGAATTGGAGACTTACTCGACATGTGCGGAATGTGAGTGGTGAGTTTTGTTCCGAGGCAGGTGGGAAGCGATATATCATGGTGAGTGTTGTGTTGTTCCTTCCTTGATATCACCTTCCCTTTTCCGTTGATGGCATTTCAGGAGATACTAAAGACCTGAGATCATATACGCCGAGTGATCGTGTTTCGACCGCAGCAGTCTCTTTTAGGGACGAAGGGACTGGATTGGCAGGTGTGCGTTCGGTCTTTGAGGAAGCCCGGCGGCTTTACTTTGCGGTGATTTTGGCACAGGTTTCTCGAGCTTTACGCCTTCCTTTCTTTACTGAGTTTTCTTTTGCAGGCATCTGACAAGCTTTATTCCAGGCTGCTTCATTGTGAATCCTGGCTATGTAAAGCCCTGGATGAAGAGAGACCCCCGAGGCTCCTTTGTGATTAAAAAGAGGTCAAGTTGGTGCATTTTGCAGTGTGAGGCGAGCCGGAGCTTAAACTACAAAAACCACCTGAATGAGCGAGTAGCTTTCTATCCCAGATGAATGTGCATTCCGCCTTCTGGCTTCTGGGGCTAACACTTAGTTCATTTCAGCTGTAGAAAAAGATGGAGGCCTTGGAATAACTTGGAGGTGAAGTTTGCCAGGCCAGGGCGTGATGAGTTGAAAGTTCGAGTGGAGGCTCAGGCTTTAGGGGGGTGAATGCTCTGGCCAAAGTTCCTACTTTTGAAGCTCAACTTCGCCTAGCTCGCGGTAGTGCTTTGGCTCAAACAAAAATGTTTGAAGAGCTCGAGTCCGAGCTTTCAAAAGTCGGGGCTGAGGTCGTTGATTCGCAAGCTGAAGTTGCAATGAGTTGGATTGAGGCTGACCAGGAGATGGCTATCTATTCGAAGGATGATGCCGATGCTCAAGCCAAGCTGAAAAGGATCGTCGGTCACGAAGGGAGGATTGAAGAATATGCTCATTTCAAGTCATGAATAAAGACCCTCGAGGAGACCCTTGATAGGGGTTTTACCCTACCGGAGAAGCTAGCGCTAGCAAAGGCAGATGAGCATGATGCTCGATTGCTTTCACCCGATACCGAGGAAAGTGAGGGTGAAACCGGCAGGCCATAGCCCCCAGGGGGAGGGCATAGATTTTTTCATATGTATGTAACATTTCCAAAGTATGTTTGTAGTTGGAGGTTGCATCTCTTGCATGTGTATGAAAGAAAGCCCTGCGGCTTTACTCCTTTCGCATCTTTTTCTGCCCTGATCTTTGCCAGGCTAGTTGGTTCTTGCGTTGGTCAGAATCCTTAGGGTAGTGACATGGCCCCGGGGCTCTTTGGGTTGGCGACGATGGCTCTAACGCCTTGGCTCGAAGCGACCTTTCATATGCACGGCCCTGAGGCTCATTAAGCTGGCATCAATGGCTCTAATGTTTTGCCCTTAGGCATGGATAGTTAGCTATTTTGGATTCGGTCTCCGAATCAGGTTACGACTTGAGCTCATTTTGACCCTCCAACATTCAAATTTAAGCTGGCGACTGTTTAATATGTGTGGCCCTGTGGCTCATTAGGCTGCGACAATGGCTCTTACGCTTTGCACTTAGGCTTATGTAGGCTTTGTTTTCCTTTTGTTAAGGACTTTTTGAAATGATTTTGCCTGACCCTTTGTTGGTTCGAGAAGAACCTCGATTTCAGCTTGTTTGCGGCTATGTTCGAGCACCTCGAAAAGTTTAGCTCATATGTTGAGTAGCTCGAAGCCTTGTGATTTGGAGATAACATGGTCGAAGCTCTTTTTCCTGTCGAGGGTAGCCTGTTTAACCAGTTCTTTTCGAAATAGCTTCAAAGTAATAGCCTACGATTTTGTAGCAATGGTCGGGTGTCCCCGCGTAGCGTTAATTCGGTTGGTACGGTCGTATGACCGTAGTCATTTATGTTTGGCTGGAGCCATTTTTTGGTCCCGAGTGTAGTAGTTTGGGTGTCTATATCGAGGGTATGCCTTTTTAGGGGTCTTACAAATTCGATATAACTTCGGGATCAAGTTTATGCCTATAGTAAGGTCTTAAAAATATTTCATGTCGTTGAGGTCTTACAGGTTTTTCATGCCGTTGAGGTCTTACAGGTTTTTCATGCCGTTGAGGTCTTACATTTTTTTCATGCCTGTTGAGGTCTTAAAGTTTTTTCATGTCGTTGAGGTCTTACAGTTTTTTCATGCCGTTGAAGTCTTACAGGTTTTTCATGTCGTTGAGGTCTTATAGTTTTTTCATGCCTATTGAGGTCTTACAGGATTTCCATGCCGTTGAGGTCTTACGGTTTCTTCATGCAATTGACGTCTTACAATTTTTTCATGTCGTTGAGGTCTTACAGTTTTTTCATACCTATTGAGGTCTTACAGTTTTAGTTGATGACTTATGGAGGTCTTACAAGACCAAGTTTGCCCTCGGGGTCTTATGGCCTCGTGTTTTGATAAGTCAATAGAGGTGGAGTTTTGACGGTAGTCCCCGAGTCGTCGAGAATTTCCTGACTCGGGAGCCATTTTTTGTAAACTTCAAATTGCCTCATCGGGGGATTACAATTTTGGAGATCCCGACCCTGAGGTTGTGTGCTTTTCTTTTGAGATTTTGATGTTAGTCCCGAGTACTCGAGGCGCTTCTGGCATTGAAGATGTTTAGCAATTTCTGTGTTGCCTCACCTGAGGGCTTATGATTTCGGAGTCCCAACTCGGAGGTCGTTTAAGTGTTGAATTGTCAATGCCAGTCACCGAGTATTCAGGGCGTTTACGGTGGAGGAATTGTTTTTGTGAATGTGCCGAGTCTCTTTCGGAGCGCGAGATTCCTTGACAAAAGATGTTCTTCGATTATTTGATATAAGTGTACATGTATTCACCGTTGGATGCCTGGCTATATGGACATGGTTCGTTTAACCGTTTGGCCCGGTACATTACTTTCCTATAGAGACCCCGTTCGGCGTTTCTTAGTTTTTTTGAGAGGGTGGCTTCCGGGGGGAATGCCCCCCAATGTTTGGGGTTAATTGCGAAAGAAGCCTCAAATATTTGTTGAGTTTCCCTTAGGTAGCATGCAGATGTTGCCTCATTAAAAACCTTGCCAGTAAAACCCTTTATAGGGATAAAAACTCTGTCGAAGGAAAAGAGTGCAACGGATGCTTTAAAACCTTAAGGTCTTCGAGCTGGGTTAGCGTTCTGACCACTTTGATTGGGTTCCTGCATAAAGGTTAGTCTGAAATACGAAATGAAAAGGGAAATGGTCATACCTTAATGTGGGACGCGTCGGCGCTGTTTTAAGAATATATATGTTCCAATCACTCGATATGAGGACGCGGTACAGTCCTTTATTTTGTTTAATCGAGCTTGATCGATGGTGTGGCTCGATTACCTTTTGGCTCATTTGCTGGCGGAGGTGCGAGTGCCGGTGCCAAATCGTGCACCGCGAACATTTCTCTCGCAGCATGTTGTTCCCCATAGATGGTTTTAATTCCTTATTTTGTTGGGAAATTCATCATTTGGTGAATAGTGGATGGTAACACTATCATGAAGTGTATCCACGGTCGTCCGAATAAGGCGTTATACCTCATGTCTCCTTCAATGACATGGAATTTGGCGTTTTGGGTCATGCCGACAACGAGGGGATGATTTCTCTTTTCGTTGTTTCATTTGCCATGTTGAATCCGTTGAGGACCCGAGTGGGGGCACGATTTGATCGAGCAGTCTCAGCTGCTCTATCACCCTCGACCTGATAATGTTGGCCGAGCTACTTGGATTCACGAGTACACGTTTTATTTGAAAAGAATTTACAAGGAAAGAGATTACCAGTGCATCATTGTGAGGTTGAGACAAGGTCTCGGTGTCCTCTTTGCTGAATATGAAGGCGTCCTCGTGAATATATCCACGAGTCTACTTTTCTCTAGAGATGGATATTTTTGTCCTTCTCATTACGGGTTTCTGCGGGGCATCGACACCTCCCATGATCATGTGGATTACATGTTGTGGCTCGTTTGTCTCGTTTTTCTTGGTTGCCTCTCTTTCTCGGAACTGATTTTTAGCTCGATCACTAAGGAATTCCCGGAGATGCCCTTTGCTAAGTAGTCGGGCTACCTCTTCTCAAAGTTGGTGGCAATCCTCGGTACTGTGACCGTGTGTGTTGTGAAACTAGCACACTAAGTTGTGATTCCTTTGTGAGGGATTTGATTGTATAGGCTTGGGCCACTTGGCGTCTCTGATTTTACTGATGGCAAACACGATGTCTGATACATTGACGTTGAAGTTGTATTCTGACAAATGAGGTGCATTCATTGGCCCTGCGTTCCTATCGAATCTGGCTCTGTTGGTGAGTCCTCGAGGATCCTGTCCTCGATCCATTCTCCAATCGTTGCGAGGTAGGTTGTGCCTCGGAGCATTCCTCCTATCTTCGATGTACGGCTGACATCTTTCTTTGTTTGATTTTGGTTCCTTTATGGGAGCCTGTTTGGGTGTACTGAGCCCGAAGGGGATCCTAACTGGTCATCCTCGGCCCTGATTTTTGACTGGTACCGGTTGTGGACGTCCGACCAGGTCACAGTTGGATACTCGATCAAATTCTGTTTCAACTGTTTTGAAGCCACCAAGCTTTGTTCGTTCAGATCTTGAGAGAAAGCTTGCACTGCCCAGTCGTCGGAGACTAGCAGTAGCTCCATCCGTTCCATTTGAAAGCGGGACACAAATTCCCACAGCATCTCATGCTCCCTTTGCTTAATTTTGAAAACGTCGGACTTCCTCGTCGCTACTTTGATGGCACCGACATGCGCCTTTACAAAGGAGTCTACTAGCATGGCGAATGAATTTATCGAGTTTGGAGCCAAGTTGTGATACCACATCATGGCCCCTTTCGAGAGTGTTTCCCGAACCTTTTCAGCAACACGGACTCGATCTCATCGTTCTTTAAATCATTGCCCTTTACCGTGCAAGTGTAGGCAGTAACGTGTTCATTGGGGTCTGAGGTCCCGTTGTACTTTGGGAGTTCCGACATTCTAAACTTCTTTGGAATGGGTTTCGGGGCCGCTTCTTTGGGCAACGGCCTTTATATGAACTTCTTCGAATGCACACCCTTCAGGACCGGGGGTGCGCCCGGGATCTGGTCGACCCTAGAGTTGTAGGTCTTGACCTTCTTATCGTTCGCTTCTATCATTTTCTCGCCCGATTCGATCCTTTTGGTGAGGACTTCAAGAATTTTCACGATGGCAGGGTTGGCTATCGATCAGTTGTTGCTCGATCTCTCAGGTATCTGTTCGGCTAGGGGAGCAGTCGTCGGTGCTACCATGCTGGGAGTCTTTAGGTGGCTTTGCAGCTGAGCGATAGCCAACTATTGTGCCTGCAACTTTTCAAAAATAACATGAAGGCTAACTTCTCGTTCTTCCCGAGCTGGGTTTATTGGGCTTCCTGTTGGTCACCATGTTGTATGCTCATGTCGGTGCGTGAGGTTTCGTCGACCTGCTGTGCGTCTTGCGAACCTGTGTCCGCTGGAATGCAGGTGCGTTATCGAGGTTCTGTGGTGGCGCGCCAACACTTGGAATAGCCACACTGTTTTCTCTGTGGTTTTCAAGGTTGTCTTTCTCAACTCTGTTCACTAAGCCAGAAATTTTGACATGAAATCGAAGATCTTGGATGAGAAAAAGCGTGAAAGATAACTTGCGTTGTGTAACGAAACCAGCAAGAAAATAATCACTATTATTTTTAGCTCCACGGTGGGCGCCAAACTGTTTACCGCGAAAATGGTAATAACAATTAAATTTGTTGATGGGACTCTAAAAATATGTGATCTATTTTTATGCTAGTTGTTAAGCAGTTGATGTTAGATATGTGAAGATAAAAGATAAAATGCGAGCTAAAATGGAGTTATAATCGAACCGATAGGTTGGCTATTCTGGCCTCGGACTGACTGATGAGGGGCCTCGAGGTCGATACCTGGACTCGGGCTTGAGCTATCAGGGATAATCGGGAGAGGGCTAACAGTTAGAATATAATTAAAGGAGGCTCTTTATGGCCAATAACAAGCAATAAATGAAGAACAAGTATGAAAGCGATAAGCAATTGCAATAGGGTCGAGAGAATATGTTAGAGAGAAAAGAAAGAGTTCTTGTATATTTCGTGTAGAATAGTTGGAGCAACAACAGGGAGGTTCACAAAATGGTAAGGATCCCCTTTATATAGGAGAGGAATCCCAAGATAGTACAGAATGCATTAATTGTAAAGAAAGCGGGATGGGACAGCTGACTAGTTTCATGATGCAGGCGCAGACCAGCATTTAGACTAGCCTGATAGACTCAACCGGCCCCTGCTGCATTCCTCGAAAACGCCCCCTACCCGTTGGGGTCTCGGCCAACATTATCCCCAGGTCGGGTGTCAATAGATCTCGAGGAGGAGGTGTTCGGTCCGTAGTCTCGAACCTCCGAGGTGACCTCTCAGAATGCCTTATTAATGAGAAATTGATTCCCCTGATTTCACATATACAATTTTGTCAAATTTCTTCATAAACTCTTAGATGTTTCTGGTGGTTAACAAAAGGATGCTTCTCGATAAATCTAGCCACTGATTTTCTTATTTCTAGTAAAAATACTATATTTGTAGAGTAACTATTTTCCATTTGAATGGAACCTTCCTCTTCCCAAACAAAGCTGTGAATATGTGTATTTACCATCATAATAAGTAACTAGCTAAGATATTAGTCGAATACATATGAGTATTTGAAAAACCTGCGTATATGTAGTGTACGTAATAACGTAGGCTAAATAAGAGAATTAGTTAAAGGGTTTGCTACTACTTAGGAACAAAAAATGAAGTCTTGCAAGAGTTGATTAACCATTATGATAGAAAAAAGAAAAACAAAGAAGAGCTACAAAACTTTTACATTTTGTAACTGCAAGTGTTAGTGGACTAAATTCGCTAATAACGGCGATTTTAAGTGTGTGAGAAATAGAATTGGGAAAGTGTGGTGTCACGACCCGGATTTCACATCGTCGGTATCGTGATGGCGCATAACTCTTGAATGCTAGGCAAACCAACAATTACGGTTTTAACACATTAACAATTAACCCAAACAGAAATAAATAATAACTAAAGCTAAACAGATATAAGATGCGGAAGTGTTATAACAGTTCAAAATACACCAATACATGTCTATCCCAACGATCTGGTGTCACAATTCACAAACGTCGAAAAAGTTTTACAAATACTGGTTTAAAAGAATTACAACTGTTCTCGAAATGGAAAGAGACAAATAATCCAAAATAAGGGGAAGGGGGACACCAGGATCTGCGGACGCCGGTAGATCTGTCTTGGGTCTCCCGTGGACTGAAGGCAACAACCTCAACACTACTCACGTGGTCCAGCACCAAAATCTGCCCAGAAGTGCAAAGTGCAATATCAGTACAACCGACCCCATGTACTGGTAAGTGTCGAGCCTAACCTCAGCGAAATAGTGATGAGGCTAGGACACGACAACCATATAAATCTGGTCAGTTAAATCATATACGAGAAACAATAATAACAGAAATTTAGCAGATAAAGACGGGAAGAGGGGAAACATGCTGAGGGGAATATCAGATTATGACAACAACAAAGTAAAGAAGCAAGGTAAATATCAAACTTGAACCAACAGAAATGATAACCCAGTAACACGTGCACGACATTACACTTTGTGCTTTTACTCTCGTCCTCACCATAAAATCAACAGAAACGGCACGGCATCACCCTTTGTGCATTAACTCTCTCATAATCATGGCACGGCATCACCCTTCATGCATTAACACTCACAGAAATAGGCACGGCATCAACCCTCGTGCATTAACACTCACTGAATATGGCACGGCATCATCCTTCGTGCATTAACACTCTCTCACAATATTGTGCACGGCATCACCCTTTGTACTTTACACTCTTCCTCACCCAAAGAATAGAAAGAATAACATCTCGGAAAAGGAATCAGCTATAACCAATCTCGTTTCAACAGTAAACTTCACAAAATAAGTCTCAACATGAGTCAATACTCAACAATGATCAAATACCAAGAAAATATCATAGGACTTGTTCAACATGGATAATCATCAATGTAAACATGAACAGTACATAATAAGAGTCACAATAGTCACAGTATAAGACTCACTTGCATGCTCGACACCAACATATAGATACTCGTCACCACACCAATCGTCGTACTCAAGACTAACACGTAGCACATAAGACACCACACCTATTTCCTCAAGATAAGGTTAGACCAAACACATACCTCGATTACACGGCCAAAAATCAAGCTTCAATTATCGGTTTTCCTTTCATTTCCACTTCCAAACCACCCGAATCTATGCATAATTAACTAATTAAGATCAATTAATGCTAAATAAATCAATTCTAATGCATGAGTATAGATTTCCTAATATTTTCCTTAAAAGTCAAAAATCGACCTCGGCCCCGCTTTGTCAAAACTCGAAGTTCAAACCAAAACCTGGGTACCAATTCACCCACGAATCCGAGTATGCAATTGGTTTTGAAATCCAGCCTCAATTTGAGGTCCAAATCCCCAAATTTCGAAATTCCTAAATTCTACCCAAGAATACCCAATTTCCCATGAAAAAACTAAATTTTGTGATGAAATCATGCAAAAAGAAGAAACAGATTGAAGAAAATGAGTTAGAAATCGTTTTCCTATGATTTGGGGAAGAACTCTCCTTTGGAAAATTTGCCTATAGGAGCTTAGGGCTTGAAAATTTGAGAAATGAGTTTAAAATCCCGTCCAAGTGATGTTTTTATCAGTTGCAGATTTTGCATTTGCGATTGCGAAGCTCGCAATTGCAAGACAGGCTTCGCAAATGCGAACCTGCTGCATGTGTGCTTTTGTCGCAATTGCGAACAATTTGTCGCAATTGCGAAAGTGGACCCTCCTTGTTGACTTTGCAAATGCGAAAGAATGTTCGCAAATGCGAACTATGCTGGCCAGGGCTTCTTTGCAATCACAATAAAGCCCTTGCAATTGCCAAGCCTGTGAAGCTCGCAATTGCGAAGCTTGACCTCACAATTGCGAGATTAGAGCCTGCAACAAATACCAGATGCAACAGCAATTTTTTCTAAATCCAAAATCACTTTGTGGCCTATACAAAGCTCACCCGAGCCCTCGGGGCTCTAACCCAAACATGCACACAAGTCTAAAAATATCTTCAGACTTGCTCATGCGATCAAATCTCCAAAATAACATCTTAAACAATGAATTTAACACCAAAACTCATGAAACTCTCAAGATAGTTCAAAATTTCTAGTTTCTCAACCAAGGGTCCGAATTACATCAAATCTCTTCCGTTCTTTACAAAATTTCACAGATATGATTTAAATACTATCAAACCTATACCGGGCTCCAGAACCAAAATACGGTCCCGATACCAATGAGATTACACACTATTCCATTTTTGAAAATCCTTATATTTTCCAGCAAACAATTTCCTTCAAAAATTTATTTCTCAGGTTAGAAATCTCGGAATTCGATTTCGGGCATACGCCCAAGTCCCATATTTTACTACGGACCCTACGGGATTGTCAAATCACGGGTCCGGGTCCGTTTACAAAAAATATTGACCGAAGTCAACTTTAATCAATTTTAAAGGCAAATTTTAATATTTTTCTTAAAGTTCACAAAAAGCCTTTTTAGAAATGCGCCCGGACTGCACACGCAAATCGAGGAGAAGGAAAATGAGGTTTGCAAAGCCTCGGAACCCGGATTCGGATTCTAAAACAAAAATGACCGCAACATTCTCCACTTCTAAAACAAATGTTCGTCCTCGAACGGACATAGAAAAGTACCCGAGTCGGAGAAAAGATGGGGATATCGACTCTGCATATCGGACTCGGACTCCTAGGTAGCTGTCTCAACAGGCTGACCTCTCCATTAAACACGAATCGAAGGATAACTCTTCGATCTCAACTGACAAACCTACCAGTCTAAAATGGCCATCGGCTCCTCCTCGTAGGTCAAATCCTTGTCCAACTGGACAGTGCTAAAGTCTAACACATGGGACGGATCGATGTGATACTTCCGAAGCATGGACACATGAAACACTGGTTGCACGGCTGATAAACTCTGCGGCAATGCAATTCTGTAAGCCACCTCTCCCACTCGATCAAGGATCTCAAAAGGTCTAATGAACCTAGGGCTTAGCTTGCCCTTCTTTCCAAATCTCATCACGCCCTTCATGGGCAACACCCGAAGCAACACTCGCTCTCGGACCATGAATGCCACATAACGAACCTTACGGTCGGCATAACTCTTTTTCCTGGACTGAGCTGTACGAAGCCTATCCTCAATAATCTTAACCTTATCCAAGGCATCCTGTACTAAATCTGTACCCAACAACTGAGCCTCTCCCCGATCAAACCACCCAACTGGCGATCGACACTGTCTACCATAACTAATAGCTATTACTGTAGGCAAACTCCGCTAACGGCAAAAACCAATCCAAGAACCACCAAAGTCAATAACACAGGCTGGAAGCATGTCCTCCAAGATCTAAATAGTACGCTCAGACTGTCCGTCCGTCTAAGGATGAAATGTTGTGCTCAACCGCGACCCGCATATCCAACTCACGCTGAACTGCCCTTCAGAAATGCAAGGTAAACTGTGTACCTCGGTCTGAAATGATAGACACAGGAACACCATGAAGACGGATGATCTCATAGATATAAATCTCTACCAAACGCTTAGAAGAATAGAAAAATGCCATAGGAATGAAATGCGTTGACTTGGTCAGCCTATCCACAATGACCCATACTGCATCGAACTTTCTCTGAGTCCGTGGGAGTCCAACAACGAAGCCATAGTGATACGCTCCCACTTCCACTCAGGAATCTCAATCTTCTGAAGCAAAACTAATAGGTCTCTGATGCTCGTACTTTACCTGCTGACAATTCAAACACCGAGCTACATATGCAACAATATCCTTCTTCATTCTCCTCCACCAATAATGACGCCACAAATCCTGATACATCATGGCGGCGCCCAGATGAATAGAATACCGGGAACTATGGGCCTCCTCTAGAATCAATTCACGAAGTCCATCCACATTAGACACATAAACACGACCCTGTATCCTCAAAAATCCATCATCACCAACTGAAACCTTCTTGACATCCTCGTGTCGCATTGTGTCCCTAAGGACAAGCAAATGAGGATCATCATACTGTTGATCTCTGATACGCTCAAATAATGAAGACCGAGCGACTGTGCAAGCTAGAAAACGGATGGTCTCAGAAATATCCAACCTCACGAACTGATTGGCTAAAGCCTGAACATCCAAAGCAAGCGGTCTCTCACCGATTGGAATATACGCAAGGCTGCCCATACTAGTTGACTTCCTACTCAAAGCATCGGCCACTATATTGGCCTTCCCAGGATGATACAAGATGGTGATATCATAGTTCTTCAGTAACTCCAACCACCTCCTCTGCCTCAAGTTTAGCTCCTTCTGCTTGAACAAATATTGCAAACTCTTGTGATCCGTGAACACCTCACATGACCCGCCATATAAATAATGCCTACAAATCTTCAGCGAGTGAGCAATGGCTGCTAGCTCCAAATCATGAACTGGATAATTCTTCTCGTGGATCTTTAACTATCGTGAAGCATATGCAATAACTTTGCCATTCTGCATCAACACCACACCAAGTCCAATACGAGATGCATCACAATACACTATATATGGCCCTGAATTTGTGGGCAATACTAATACCGGCACTGTAGTCAAAGCTGTCTTGAGCTTCTGAAAGCTCGCCTCACACTCGTCCAACCACCTGAACAGGGCACCCTTCTGGGTCAACCTAGTCATCGGGGCTGCTATGGATGAAAACCCCTCCACAAACAGACGGTAGTAGCCTGCCAAACCCAAGAAACTCTGGATCTCTGTAGCTGATGTGGGTCTTGGCTAGTCCTTGACTGCCTCAATCTTTTTAGGATCCACCTCAATACCCTCTGCTGATAAAACATGACCCAAGAATGCAACAGAACTCAACAAAAATTTACAGTTCGAAAACTTAGCATATAACTGGTTGTCTCTTAGAGTCTAGAGAACGACTCGAAGATGTTGCTCATGCTCCTCTCGGCTACGGGAGTAGATCAAGATATCATCAATGAAAACAATCACAAAGGAATCTAGATAGGGCTTTAACACTCAGTTCATCAAATCCATGAATGCTGCTGGGACATTTATCAACCCAAATGACATTACTAGAAACTCATAATGCCCGTATCGAGTGCGAAAAGCTATCTTAGGGACATCGGATGCCCTAATCCTCAGCTGAAGGTAGCCAGATCTCATATCAATCTTCGAAAACACTTTGGCACACTGAAGCTGATCAAATAAATCATCAATCCTCGGCAATGGATACTTGTTCTTGATGGTGACTTTGTTCAACTACCGATAGTCTATGCACATCCTCGTTGACCCATCCTTCTTCTTAACAAACAACACCGGCGCACCCCAGGGTGAGACACTAGGTCTAATAAAGCCCTTATCTAGCAAATCGTGCAACTGTTCCTTTAATTCTTTCAACTCTGGCGGGGCCATGCGGTATGGCAGAATGGAAATGAGCTCAGTGCCCGGAGCCACATCAATGAAAAAGTCAATATCCCTGTCGGGTGGCATCCCCGGCAGGTTTACAGGAAATACCTCTGGAAACTCACGAACAACTGGTACGGAATCCATTGAAGGAATCTCTGCACTTGAGTCGCGAACATAAGCCAAATAGGCCAAACACCCCTTCTCAACCATATGACGAGCCTTCATATAAAAAATAAACCTACTGGTAGAATGACCAAGAGTTCCTCTCCACTCCAATCGAGGCAACCCCGGCAAGGCTAAGATCACGGTCTTGGTGTGACAGTCCAATATGGCATGATAAGTTGACAGCCAATCCATCCCTAAAATGACATCAAAATCGACTATATCCAGAAGTAGAAGGTCTACACGGGTCTCAAGAACCCCTGATAATAACCACACACGAGTGATGGACACGATCTACAATAATAGAATTACCCACCGATGTGGACACATATACAGGAGCACTCAAAGATTCACGAGGCACAACCAAATACATAGCAAAATAAGATGACACATAGGAGTATGTAGACGTTGGATCAAATAGAACGGAAGCATCTCTACTGCAAAATGAAATCGTACTTATGATAACGGCATCGGATGCCTCGGCCTCAGGCCTGGCTGGGAAAGCATAACATCAGGGTTGTGCCCCACCACTCTGAACTACATCCCTGGGATGGCCTCCTATTGGCTAGCCTCCACCTCTAGCGGCTTGACCTCCACCTCTAATACCTCGACCTCCACCTCTAGCTGGCTGAGCGGGCAGTGGAACACCTATTGCCGGAACTACGTCATGAGAACCCTGATGCTGAGAACTGCTCGATGCTCGAGGGAAAAATCTAGCAATGTGCCTCGGATCGCCACAAGTATAACAAGTCCTCGGCTGCTGGGACTACTGACCCTGAAACTGACCCTAACGGCCTAAGTAACCACCCTGAAAACTTTGGAGTGGAGGTGCACTGATAGGAGCTGGTGGTGCACTGTAGGGTAGCTGATCAGAATACTACATATGAGAACCACGGCCACCTGAAGCACCGTGAGAAGCCTGAAGTGCTGAATGAAACGGCCTGGGAGGATGGCCCCTACCAAAACAATCCCTGCCTCCAGACGAAGTACCACTGAACCTACCAGAATGACGAGGCCTCTTGTCAGACCCCTGACCACTCCCTTGAGCTAGAACTACCTCAACTCGCTGGGCCATATTGGCCGCATCCTAAAAAGAAATCTCGTTACCCGTCTCCTTAGCCATATGCAATTTGATAGGTTGAGCGAGTCCCTCAATGAACCTCATCACTCTCTCTTTGTCTTGGTGGGGAGTATAAGAAGAGCATGA
The DNA here is from genome assembly GCF_000393655.2 of Nicotiana sylvestris. Classification (NCBI taxonomy): domain Eukaryota; kingdom Viridiplantae; phylum Streptophyta; class Magnoliopsida; order Solanales; family Solanaceae; genus Nicotiana; species Nicotiana sylvestris. Next base: position 87,844,347 of record NC_091057.1, on the reverse strand, counting down.
CGAGCCAAATCAAATAAACCTAGTCTCGTACTGCTGAAGATACTCGAACCGCCTGCGGTAGTCCTCTCTCTGAGTGACAAGAAGAAATTTCTCGAGAAATAGCTGAGAGAACTTGTCCCAAGTTAAGGCAGGTGACCCAGCTAGTCTAGTCAACACAAAATCATTCTACCATCTCTTAGCGGACCCTATCATCTGGAATACAGCAAAGTCAACCCTACTGGTCTCTTCTATCCCATGTTCCTCAACACCTTATGGCAGCGGTCAAGATAATCCTGGGGGTCCTCAGAAGCTACCCCACTGTAATGAATTGGGAAAAACTTGGTGAACTTATCCAATCTCAACAAAGCCTTAGAAGACATTGATTATCCACCAGCAGCCTGAGCCGCAACAACTGGTTGAGCTACTCCTACTGGCTGAGCTGTTTGAGTCTGGAATTGGGGAGTCATCTGCTCCGGAGTGCAAGTAGCAGGAACAGTACATAATAAGAGTCACAACAGTCATAGTATAAGACTCACTTGCATGCTCGATACCAACATATAGATACTCGTCACCATACTTATACGTCGTACTCAACATTAACACGTAGCAAATAAGACACCACACCTATTCCATCAAGCTAAGGTTAGACCAAACACTTACATCGATTCCACCGCCAAAAATCAAGCCTCAATTACCGTTATTCCTTTAATTTCCACTTCCAAACTGTCCGAATCTATGCATAATTAACTAATTAATATTAATTAATACTAAATAATCCAATTCTAATGCATGAGTATAGATTTTCCAATTTTTTGAAAAAAATCAAAAACCGACCCCGGGCCTGCTTAGTCAAAACTCGAAATTCGAACAAAACCCGACTACCCATTCACCCACAAACGCAATTATGTAGTTGATTTTGAAATTCAAACTCAATTTGAGGTCCAAATCCACAAATTTTGAAATTCTTAAATTCTAACCAAGAACACCCAATTCCCTATGAAAACCCCTAGATTTTGAGATGAAATCATGCAAAAAGATGAAATAAATTGAAGAAAATGAGTTAAAAATCGTTTACCTATGATTTGGGGAAGAACTCTCGTTTAGGAAAATCGCCTATGGGAGCTTAGGGTTTGAAAATTTGAGAAATGGGTTCAAAATCCTGTCCAAGTGATGTTTTGATCAGTTGCAGATGTCGCATTTGTGACATGAGCTTCGCAATTGCGAGACAGGCTTCGCAAATATGAACCTGCTGCATGTCTGCTTCTGTCGCAATTGCGAACAATTTGTTGCAATTGTGAAGGTTGACCCTCCCTGTTGACTTTGCAAATGCGAAGGAATGTTCGCAAATGCGAACTATACTGGCCAGAACTTCTTCACAATTGTGATAAAGCCCTCTCAATTGCCAAGCCCGTGAGGCTCATAATTGTGAAGCCTGACCGCGCAATTGCGAAATCAGAGCCTGCAACAAATACCAGATGCAACAGCAATTTTTTCTAAGTCCGAACTCACTCTGTGGCTTATCCAAAACTCACCTGAACCCTCGGGGCTCCAACCCAAATATGCACACAAGTCTAACAACATCTTACGGACTTGCTCATGTGATCAAATCGCCAAAATAACATATTAAACAACGAATTTAACACCAAAACTCATGAAATTCTCAAGATAGTTCAAAATTTCTAGTTTCTCAACCAAGGGTCCGAATTATTTCAAATCTCTTCCGTTTTTCACCAAATTTTACAGATACGACTTAAATACTATATCAAACCTGTACCAGGCTCTGGAACAAAATACGGGCTTGATACCAACAAGAATACACACTATTCCATTTCTAAAAATCCTTATATTTTCCAGCAAACAATTTCCTTCAAAAATTCATTTCTCGGGCTAGGGACCTCAGAATTCGATTTCGGGCATACGCCAAAGTCCCATATTTTACTACGGACCCTACGGGACTGTCAAATCACGGTTCCAGATCCGTTTACCAAAAATATTGACCAAAGTAAACTTTAATCAATTTTAAAGGTAAATTTCAATATTTTTCTTAAATTTCACACAAAGGCTTTCCAGAAATGTGTTCGGACTGGGCATATAAATCAAGGAGAAGGAAAATAAAGTTTTCAAGGTCTCAGAACCAGGATTCAGATTCTAAAATAAAAGATGACCCTTTGGGTCATCACATGCCTGGATCGTTCTGCCTCCGGAACTTTAGTCTAGTGATAAAAGCTTAGCGCGTGATGGGTAAGTTATACATAAGTGACAAAATAATACTCTTGTGTAGAAAAATTTTAGCATCTATGTGGAGAAGGATAATGAACAATTTCATTATCCATCATCGCATTTCGAACTGTGCACCACTAATTATCTAGTCCACAAAAATTTGGCGACATGAGAAAGAAAAGTCTGTGGACCATTCCTATAGAACAACTAACAACATCTTTTATTTAAAATAGAAAAGCAGAAAGCAACTGAGATTTTGAAAGGATAGGTTCATGAGAGCGATCTTCGACAGACTTTTCTTTTAATAGAAACAGAAACAGACTAATAAATGAGTTTGCCCGCCTGCAAATATAAATTTCCTTTCTTTTCCTGCATTTCGGTTGTCCTCCTTTCTCATGACTGCCATTTATTTACTGAAAATGGATAATACTTCTGTCCCTTGACAATGAAATATTGAAATTTATTTGCATTTTACACCAATCAAAATTGTTTCTTTTTCTTTTTTACAGATGTATTCTATGGCTATTTCATATACGTTAAGGGATCGGAGACTTTGCGTCTCCGTCATATACACTATCCGTTATAAATATAAATTTTATTCTACGGTTAATCAGTTCATCCATTGCTTAACGCAAGATTTTGAGTATCGTCTCTTATAATTGCATTATTGTGCCTAAACTGTAATGACTCTAAGCCACATGGATTAGTTAAATATGAACATAAATGCTGAATTATCTAATTAGGCACGTTAGCATGGGGTGTTCCTATTTGAGATGAGAATATCTTTACTCCTATATTATACGTACTAAACGTTACATTTTTAATGTGGATTGATCGAAGAAGTTATTTTTCTAGTAACTTTATTATGTATGGAAACAACAATGTAACACCTTTTTACGTTCCATTGATTTAGATTATCAATCTTTTATTTTTCTCATGATTTCGTCAACCATAACGACATGAATTTCAAGAATCTCTCATCAGAAACCTTTATGCCAAATTTACATGAATAAAAACGAAATTATATGACATCGGTATGTACATGAAGATCAGTGGGTGAGGGTGCGGAATATGTATATGTAAGTTAACATGTTTGAGTATACTCATCTTTGACTCGTGTTATAAAAAAAATGAATGTAGAATAATTTAAATAGCCGCTCACATAATTGTTTAAACTAAAAATAGTCAACAAATGATATATAGTACATGTATACTTCATTATACAATATGTGCATAATCGTGTATAATCATTATATATATCTATGTATATCGGGTTAGAAAAATAAACAGTTAATTCATTCGACTATTTATATAAAGATCCCATAAAAATAAATAGTCATACTAAATCTAGACCCGTTGTCACAAAGAGCTACTGAGTACTAGTGGCAGAGCCAAAAATTTTATTAAAAATATTATATATACATAAAAAATAATTTTAGCCTTACATATATATATATTATAATTAACGAAGGGATTAAGTCTGTTCTCGCTACTCCGCCCTGTCCAATGTTATGTCACGTTATCATAAAGAGAGGAAGGGGAAAAGGGGGGGGGGGGGAGAATAATATTTACATAGAAGGAAGAACCTAAAATGGAGCAAGAATCAGTTGAGAGGACCACTCTATAGTCTACTCATAGACTATATAAATATAACACCACCTTGTTTCTTCAACCTTCTTCTGCCTGGGTTGTGCCAGCCATTTCGTTATCAGTTTAGGACCACCTTTGCCTGCCTCCCTCGTGTGTACACTCGCGGTTCATACACATACATACATACAAATATATGGAGTGGCTAATTCAAAATTTTAAGTTTATAAATTTTGGATAATAGAAAAGATAGTTTATTAAATTCTGAATATAAATTAGTTACATATATATTCAGTAGATTTCTAAACACAAATACAAGATTTAAGCTAAATCTATTGGGTTTTACCGAATTTTAAAACTTTAGCTCTTCCTATGATTATATTTGTATATTAATGTAATATTTTATATCTAGAATGTATAGGTATAGGGTTTTAGGGTTCTTAGGTGCTGTTGGAGACACCATTACCAATACTTTGGTGTTAACTGTTATCTCTAGTGGCTTTGCTTTTACAGCTCGTCAAACCATTAATTTAAAGTATGGATACTTTGATCTTAATATAATTTGCTTATTCATTTGTGATTCTTTTACAGCTAAAATTGATGTTCTTCTAAGGAATTTTTTAAAATGTTTTTAATTAACTTCTTTTGGGGGTAGAAGAGGCCAGAGATAGGTTACAGGGATGTAGGGGTGGCAAACAAGCTAGTCGGGTCGGATATGAAACGGGTAAAAAATGAGTAATACAAAAATAGATAAATTATTTGATCCGACCCATATTTAATATAGATAAAAAATAGGTTAATCGGCGGATAATATGGATATTCATATTCTTCATGACTTCTTGAATATAATCTCCCAATTTTGAAGAAACCCCAATTTGAGGCTTTACAAATGTAAAAATTAAATTCATTAGTTATCTATTTTCTAAGTGAATAATATAGTTCTAATTCATATTTGACCCATTTTTAAAAAATTCATTATTCAACCCATTTTTAAATAGATAATATAAGCGAATAATTATTTTTTTTTATCCGTTTTGCAACCACTGCCAGGAAGGAAGGGTCTAGTAGAGTCGAATGTCAAATACAAGATGACAGCTCTACTGGTGAATTACAAGACAATTCACTTCTTAGGATTCATTTAAATAAATTCCCATTTTCATATTTGTTAAAAAAGAAGAAGAAGAAGGTTTTAGATCCAAAGATGCGTGAAAGGAACAATCATATTGCACAATACAGAGTATTTGCTGTTCGACACATACTCTTCGCCCTAGAAGAAGTGTCTTTTTTAGGGTAAGGAACTTATGACGATTTGGAGGAATAAGTGGTCCTATGTATTCTCAAGCCTTTACCATATAATCTTCTCTCTTATTTTTCAAATTTTCCCTTCCTCAGAAGTTCCAGATAAACACGATATTTGCATATCTAGAGCTTCTTACCCGGAATTAAGAGAACATCATCATAGAAAGGCAAAGCAAATACAAAAACAAAAACGACAACAAATCCAGTGTAGTCTTACAAGTGGGATCTGGAGAGGATAGAGTGTACGCAGATCTTACCCCTGCCTTTAAAAAGGCAGAGAAGCTGTTTCTGGTATACCCTCGGCTCAGGAAGGAGAAAAGGGAGGGAAAATAACAAGCAAACCAATGTAACAACCAAAGCAAAAATATAAAACTAACTCTAAGTAATACAATCAAAAAACCAAAACAAAGGCAGCAACAAGTAATAACAAAAATCTAGGGATAAGAAAATACATGAAGAACAGTAAGTGATGTATCAACTGTAACAACCCGACCGGTCGTTTTGCCTTTTAGAACCCTGTTCCCCTAAATAAAACTTTCCACGCCTGCTTTAGCTAATTTACGACTTGGGGGGATGGGTGGTTCGGGATTTGGAAGAGTTTGGATTGAAATATACTCATTTAATTACTAAGGATTATCTTAAAAGGCTAAGTTTGACTTTGGTCAATATTTAGAGCAAACGGACCCGGATTAGTGATTTGATGGTCCCGGAGGGACCGTAGGAAAATATGGGACCTGGGCGTATGCCCGGAATCGAATTCCGAGGTCCCTGGCCCGAGTAATAAATTTTTATTAGAAATTGTTGAACTGAAATTCTAAGGATTTAAAGATACTAATTAAGTATTGATTCCATAGGTATCGGGATCGTATGTTGGTTCCGGAGCCCGGTACGGGTCCGATATATATCATTTAAGACTTGCCTGCAAAATTTGGTGTCAATCCGAGTAGTTTTAGGGCGTTTCGGCTCGTTAGAGGAAAATTGAGAACTTGAAGTTCATAAGTTTGATTCATTTGGTTTTAGGGGGTGACTCTTAGATTCAGCATTATTTCGGGCGTTCCGAAGGTTCGAGGACGTTCGTCTTGTGATTTCAGACTTGTCGGTATGTTCGGGTCGGGCCTGGGAGACCGGAGCGTCAAACGGACGAGGCTCGACTGAACTTGGGAATTTGGAAAAGTGCTGAAGCATATGCTTCTGTCATAACCGCACCTGCGGTTGGTCGACCGCATGTGCGAGACCGCAGAAGCGGTCGTAGCCTCGCAGATGCAGTACAGAGCTGGCCAGGCCAAACCACAGAAGTGGCTCCCTAGCCGCAGATGCGGCTTCAAGACCGCATAAGCAGTCCCAACCCTTTTAGCCAATTCCGCAGATGCGGCCCCCTGACCGCAGATGCGGAAACTGCTGAAGCAGTGAGCTTCATTTAAGTCGAGCTCCAGCCATTTTTGACTATTTGGCACACGTGTATTGAGCGATTTTGGAGCTCTTGAGAAGGGATTTCCATATAGCATTGTAAGGTAAGTTCATCCCCCTTATTTATAAGTTTAACACTCGAGTTTTGGGTAGGTTAACACCTAAAGATTTGGAGAAATCAAGGGGTTAGAGCTAGACCTAGATTTTTAATAAAACATAGATTTTACCAAAAAATTGGTTATGAAATGAATTAGAAATCATATATTATTGATCCTTAAGTTATAGAGAACAACGTCCTTCGAAAAATTTCGGAATCTGAGCAAGTGGGCCCGGGGTCAGATTTTAGAAAACTTGTGATAAGGGATGGGAAATTGCTTAAATAGTTAGAATACAATTTTGTGAGCCTATATTGATTAATTCCTACCTCATTTAACTAGTTTTGAATCGTTCGGCTCTGAATTGAGGGTTTGGACTCGTTCTTGGTATTGGAAGTACACTTTGGAGCGAGGTGAGTCTCCTTTCTAACCTTGTAAGAGGGAATTGTCCCCATAGGTGTAATAATTGAGTAATTTGCTACTAAATACGGGGGCTACGTACGCACAAGGTGACGAGAGTCCGTGCATAGCTACTATTATATTAATTGTCCGGGTAGTCTAGGACCCGTATCATGCTATGTTTGTGAATGTCTCTATATTTTCTTGCTAATGTGATCATTTAGGACATGCTAGAGATTTGGAAAGGAATATAAGCGAATGTATACACTTGTTAGACACTTGTATGAATTTACTTGGAAATAAATGCGCATTCATGTGTTTCTTGATATAAATTGACATTGTGGATCGGGCCGATCGCCTCACTAGAAATAGATGCATCTATGGTTCGCGTCATTCGACCCTCTGGCAGTGCACAATTATTTTTCTGTTGGATCGGGCCATCGACCTCGGCATAATGTGCATATGATATATATATATATATATATATATATATATATATATATGTGTGTGTGTGTGTGTGTGTGTGTGTGTGTGTGAAATTTTATCCATGACTTGTTCTGTTGAATACTTGAAATGTATATGGTTAACTGTAAAATTGTTAAGAACATGACTTATTACCTCTTGCTACAAACTGTTGATTATTTGTGACTACCATGCCTAGCATAACACTTTATTCTATTATTTATCCTTAGTAAGTGTCACGTCGACCTCTCATCTTTACTTTTTCGAGATTAGACGGGATACTTACTGAGTATATATTATTTATGTACTCATAATACACTTCTGTACTTAATTGTACAGGATCTGAGGCAGGTAAATCTGGCTATCAGTCTGGTTCGCGCCCCTGATTCACAGACCGAGACTTCTGCAGTGATCTGCTCCCTTCCTGTGCCGTTCAGCAGCTTGATGGGGTCGTTCTATACTTTTGCTGTCTATTCTATCCCGGACAGTAGGATAGTTTTATTCTTTTGTACATTCTACTAGTTGCCCACTACTTGTGACACTAGGTCTTGGCACACACATTAGTAGACAATTCTTTTGGGTTGTATAATTATTATTAAATATCACTTATTATCACATGTTTTAAATTATTAATTAAGAAAAGTGTTATAACCTCTTTTGGTAAGAAAAATAATAATTCACTAATATTTCCGCGTTGGCTGGCCTAACAACGGTGTTGGGTGGTATCACGATCTATTTTGGAAATGGGTCGTGACAGCATGGTATCAGAGCACTAGGTTCATGTAGGTCTCACAAGTCATGGGCAAACCTAATAGAGTCTTGCGGATCGGTACGGAGACGTCTATATTTATCTTCGAGAGGCTATAGGGTATTAGGAAAAACTACTCTTTATTCATTTCCTATCATGCAGTGGTTGTTATGCAAAATTTTCCTCTTCTATTCTCTCACAGATGGTGAGGACACGCACGGCTAATGTTCCAGACTCGGGCGGAGCTTCTCCCCTCGTTGCTAGAGGTCGAGGCAGAGGCTATGGGAGGGAATCGACCTGAGGTTGGGGACGAGGGTGTCCTAGAGTTATCCTAGTAGTACCACCAGCAGATCCCACAAGAGATCCTATCATCGAGGAGCAGGGCGAGGTGCCCGCAGCTGAGCCTACCCCGGCGGACTTTATGACAGCATCAGAATTTCAGGAGGTCATGGGTCGTATACTACGGTTGATGGATTCTATGACTCAGGCTGGTTTATTTCCAGCAGACCCAGCTACATCATAGGCAGGAGGGGGAGCACAGACCCCTACTGCTCAAGCTCCCAGACATGCAGCTGCAGTGTATCAGGCTCCGGATGCACAACCCATAAATGGGGCCCAACCAGTGGCTGCAGTGGCGCCCCAGCCCAGACCAGCTGCGGATGGCGACCCGCAGAAGTTATTGGATAGATGGACCAGACTTTACCCTCCTGTCTTCGGGGGCGAGCGTCATGAGGATGCCCAGGACTTCATAGACATGTGCATGGACAGACTGCACAACATGAGGATATTGGAGTTGCATGGGGTTGACTTCACTACTTTTTAGTTATAGGGTAGGGCCCGTAGATGGTGGCAGTCTTATGTTCTTGGCAGGCCGGCAGGTTCCCCTCCCCTCACTTGGGGTCAGTTCGCACAGTTATTCTTGGATAGGTACATTCCACCCTCTGAGAGGGAAGAGCTGCGGTATCAGTTTGAGTATCTGGAGCAGGGTCAGATCTCCATGACCGATTATGAGGCAAAGTTTTCTGAGTTGTCTCGTCATGCACTCATGATACTTCCCACTGACGCAAAGAGAGTGCAGAGATTTGTTGCGGGGTTGCACCCCGATATTCGAGCTAGCATGGCCCGAGAGGTGGAGAAGGTTACTGAGTATCAGCTAGTGGTAGAGATTGCTCGCAAGATTGAGGGATATCGCCAGAGGGGTAGGGAGCAGATTCAGCAGGACAAGAGGGCCCGGTTCTCGGGAGAGTTCAGAGGTGCCCCAGCTAGGGGTAGAGGTCACTTCGGGAGGGGTCAGCCCAGCAGACCCCTGTATTCAGCCCCACCACCACCTCCCCAAGGTGCTCTAGTGAGACCATATTTCAATGTTATACTGAAGAGTTCTTACAGCCTACCAGCTATTCAGGGTTCCTCCGGCGGTTATTCAGGTCCACAGGGTTCTTCTGATTCTTATTTTAGTGCTATGTAGGAGAGTTAATACCGTCCATTGGCTATTTAGGCTTCTTCCAGTGGGTCTACAAGCCATCAGTGCAGTAGGTCGCCGCACCACAGGGTTGTTTCGAGTGCGGAAACCTTGGTCATATGAGGAGATACTACCCCAGGCTTTGGGGCAAGGCAGTACAGTAGGGTCAGCAACCTATGATTTTAGAACCGGTTGCCCCGCCACCTAGCAGTGGAGGGCAGACTGGTAGGGGTCGTCCTAGAGGTAGAGGCCATGCAGGGAGAGGTCAGCCAGCTACTGCTCAGTCAGGTGGAGGCCGGTCAGCCTGCGCTCCGGCCAGATTTTATCCCCTTCCAGCCAGGCCAAATGCATTGGCCTCAGATGCCGTCATCACAGGTATTATTTCCGTTGGTGGTAGAGATGCTTCGGTATTATTGTCACACCTCCTTTTTCTACCTACACCCCCGGAAGGGTATAAAGGAGTTTTTCCAATTAAAGGACAATCGAAACGGGATTTATTTAAAAAATTTAGAGTCGCCACTTGGGAAATTTATGGTGTCCCAAGTCACCAGTTGAATCCCGAATCGAGGAAAATATGACTCTGTTTAACTGTCCGCGAACCAAAAATCCGAGTAAGGAATTCTATTAACCCGAGAGAAGGTGTTAGGCATTCCCGAGTTCCGTGGTTCTAGCACAGTCGCTTAACTGCTATATTCAGCTTAATTATCTGATTTTAAACAATTATGAAACCTAAGTGCATTTTTTAACTTTTGGAAAACCGCTTTTACTTATTTAAAGAATTAATTCAAGGTCATTTAAAATATATCGCAATCCATACCACATGAAATGCACCCCCGGATTTTAACATGCTTATTTCATTATTATTATCCAAAATTATGGCAGGGTCACATGAAATGCACAACCGAGCACCTTTAATCTAATTGACGTAATTCTATTGATGAATAGTAACCCAATTTTCATACTGTGACAAAATCATGTTCAGCTATAACCAATTTGAGTAAACACGAGCCTCAATTTCTTTAAAACAGAGATTTGTATTCAACTATAACAATCGAACACAATCGAATTCCACAAATACTAATGTTCTTCTCTTTAACACTATCACCAACCACTCAGCACTACCATGTACGATTTAGCAATGGAATAAAACTTATCCCTCAAAAGATCAACAAAATACAGTAAGACCTCTCAAACTCCGTACCCGTAGGTCTAATTTTGATGAAACTCATCGATTTCCAAAGATAAGACCACAAAAGGGCTATTTGAAATCAGTCAATTTCCTTTGAGCACAAACCAAAACCAAACATACGTCTACTGTGCTATTCAACTTCAAATAGAAGTAACAACTTGACAACATAATTTGAATAAGGAAAACTCAAGGAAAGAAAAGTAGGCAATTGTACTTCTCAAAGTTTTATATATGTATATAAAATGGTCATGCACAGAACCGACATAATAGCATTTATAAGAAGTTCAAATTCAAATGAATTAAAAGCAACATGACACAAACTGTAAGAAAATGCAAACTCGACGCTCTAAGAATTCAAATAAGTAGCGACCAACCTGGTTAAACAGAGAATATAACCGTGAATCGTTCACAATGAAAACATGGTCACCCACGAATGGACCTCAGACCAGCAACCTCGACAGACCGAAGATCTCGCCGGAAATTCAAAACAGTCGAAATATCGGACAGCGTATCGACGAACACCTCGACGGAACTGAACAGATTCACTCGACATGGATTTGGGTAGCGTCTTCGAGCTGACTTTCGCACTGATTTGATTTAGTTTCAGGGAGTTTTGGAGCTAGGTTTACCGCTGGGTTCGAACCCGGTTCGCCGGATTCTATGGCATGTCGTTTGTGATGTGAAGCTTCGCCTGAAATGGCAGCTTCGCGGTGAACGGAGGTCCAGCGATGATGGTGAGCTGGGTGAGGTCGCTTGGTTCTGTTTGTCGCGTCTGGAACTCGTTGATCTGACAAGCAGGTGGAGCCCGTTTTTCCGGCGAGTTTCAGGCAGAGACGAGGTCGTTGGTGTTTTCTCCCGCGTGCATGGGTCGTGTATGGCTGCTCAAGGTGTAAGCTGGTCGTTTGGACATAACAGCGTCGCCGGCAGAGTAGGGTCATTTGGACAGGAACAGCGACGCGCAGGGGGGGTCGAGGGGTCGTGAAGAAGACGACACTGGGGGGGGTCATTTTTGCGCAGCTACTGCATATTTCCTTCTTCGTTATTATGCGCAGCTTTGCTGCTTTTTTTCGTTCCAACCTTTTTCTCGTTTCAGTTTTCATCATTTTTTGTTTTTTCTTTTTATTTATATAGTCTAGGTTTAGGTAGGGTTTTAGGTTAAGGGCTAGGTCCAAAATTAGGCCTAAAGATATGTTGCTCGAGCTCAAGCTCTATTCTTTCGCTGCGAACGAGATTAAAAATACGGGCCCATTTGTTAATTATTCCTACTATTCAAATAATTATTAAAATAAAACTAACCCTTAAAACAAATCTATTTTTGGTATTTTCAAATATCATATTAAAATAAAAATACGATACTATTGTTGTATATATATATTTTTTTAAAGATTTTTTTAGATTAAAAATGACTACAAAATATTAATGAACCTATTTTTGTGATTTTTTGTTTTCTTGTAATAAAATAAAGTAAAAGAGTCAAAATTACTCAAAATATCTATATTATGCCTAAATTAAATATTTTATGCTAATATATAAAAAATCTTGGGGAGGGTCAAAAATCACATATCTACAGCTGCCCCTCTTTGACTGGAAACGTACAGAGTTTTCAGACAAAGACTGACTAGACAGATTTTTGACCCGACCCTTATTTGGAGAGACTAAAGCTAAGAGAGAAGGGAGTGTGACCGAGCCCTGGTATCTGGGTTGCCTACATATCCTTGGCTATAAAGGAATCAGGCCACGTGTAATTCAGAAACGAGTGAGATGACGGAGTATGCCGAGGTGGAGATCCGGTCGAGGTGCCATTCCGCCGAGGTTCCGGTCCGCAGTCCTGTTATTACATCAAAAATCAAATCATGAAAAAGACTAGCTAAGCCTATCAACTACGAGTTACAAGATTCCTATCTATAAGTCTTCTGAAGTTTGATCTTGAGTTTTGAATGGTTCTTCATGCAGACTTTAGATTTGAACCTTGACGCTTGCTAGTTGCAGGTGCTAGCTCGTTCTTCTTCAGAGTTTTGGACCAAGACCGGACATGTAGTGCTTGTGACCTCGGCCATGTCTTGAGCAGCTCACATCCTTCATCAACTTCTGCATTTGGATTAACTTGTTGCCTTTCTCTCATTTTCCTTTATTGTGACTAACTTTTGTTGATCATCTAGGACTGCTGACTTGCATTCTTGACGCGAGTTTCTTTTGTTACTGACCTGAATTGCATTCTGAATTGAATTCCCTTTCTTATAGGTGGGCGCCTGATTGCTGAACTTGAACCGTCTTCTCTTGTTACTTGTCACTGTTTTCCTTTGCACCTTGAACCATTTTCCCCTGAAACTTGAACCGTCTTCCTTCGAAACTGCTTTCCCTTGAAACTCGAGTTGTCTTCTTTCGACACTGTTTTCCATAAAAACTTGAGTTGTCTCCCCTTGTTCTCCAGGTGGGCGCCTGATTACAACAAAACAGACAAAACAAAGAAATTTTTCTGCCCTAGTTTGCACTAGGAAGACTTGTGAGTTGTTAGCAAAATTGTAAACCACTTGTACTATTCATGCAATGATGAAAGTAAACTAAAGAATAGACTAGGAAAACTATAAACTAAGTTTGACTAAAGTAAAAACTGACCCTATTCTCCAGGCGGGGCTCCCTGACTGCTAACTTGAAATGTGTTCCCTGCTCTCCAGGCAGGCTCCTGACCACTGAACTTGACATATATTCCATGCTCTCCAGGCGGGCTCCTGACTACTAAACTTGAATGTATTCCTTCCTCTCCAGGCGGGCTCCTGACTGCTAACTTGAAATGTATTCCCTTCTCTCCAGGCGGGCTCCTGACTTCAACAAAATAGACAAAACAAAGAAACTTTTCTGCCCCAGTTTGGTAATTGGGCGATTTGTAAGTTGTTAGCAATATTGTAAACCAAAATATAACTTGAAATACCAAGACTAGGAAGTGCGTCTCCTAGGGGTGGAACATTAATGACTTAAACTAGGAAGTGCATCTCCTAGGAATGAATTTAAATGACCGAGACTAGGAAGTGCGTCTCCTGGGGGTGAGAACTTCAGTGACTAAAACTCATACGATCCAAACTAGGAAGTGCGTCTCCTGAAAATGTATCCTAAAAAAAACCAGATTAGGAAGTGTGTCTCCTAAGGGTATAACTTTAGTGCGTGGAACCAGGAATTGCGTCTTCTAGGGGAAAGCTCAATGTAGGAAGTGCGTCTCCTAAAACAAAAATATAACCTGAAAAACCCAGACTAGGAAGTGCGTCTCCTAGGGGTGAAACTTCAATGACTCAAACGAGGAAGTGTGTCTCCCACGAATGAACTTAAATGAACTAGACTAGGAAGTGCGTCTCCTAGGAGAAAATCTCAATTTATGAAGTGTGTCTCCTAAAACAACAATACAACCTGAACTACCCAGACTAGGAAGTGCGTCTTTTAAGGGGTGAAATCTCAATTTAGGAAGTGCGTCTCCTAAAACAAAAATATAACCTAAACTACCCAGACTAGGAAGTGCGTCTCCTAGGGGTGAAATCTCAATTTAGGAAGTGTATCTCCTAAAACAAAAATATAACATGAACTACCCATACTAGGAAGTACGTATCCTAGGGGTGAAACATCAATGACTCAAACTAGGGAGTGCGTCTCCTAGGAATGAACTTAAATGAACTAAATAGGAAGTGTGTCTCCTAGTGGTAAAATCTCAATTTAGTAAGTGTGTCTCCTAAAGCAAAAATATAACCCGAAAGACCCAGACTAGGAAGTGCATCTCCTAGGGGTGAAGTGTGATCTTCTCAATAGCCTTTGCGTAAGCAGAATTGGGGCATTACACCGGAAAATTTCAACCTTCCAAGCTTTGATATGAACATAGCTTTCGTCCCCGTTTCAGACAAAGAAAACTTATGAGTTTAAACATGGTGGTTGGTTTGTGGCCTTGACTTTGCGGCAGTTGCTCCTTCACTTGCCATGATAACTTTGATTTCACCTTGAAAGACATTGCTCACTTATTGACTAACCAATTTCTCTGTCACCCTTATCACAGAAAATTCCTCTTCTTCGTTCAGACCCAATACCCTCTATCTATTGCATTGCTCATGAACTGACGTCTACCAAACCTTTGTGTTTCACATGAATCCCAAACCACGTTAATTGCCATCCACTTAGTGCACATGCTGTTTTCTTTCCTGACTTAAATCACTGGCCTTGGCCTTGAAGTCTATTGTTCCCTCACTTGTCACGATAACTTTGATTTCTGCTTGGAAGACCTCGCTTGTCACTGGTTAACCACTTTCTTTGTTGATCTCATCACAGAGAATACCTTTGACCCGTTCACACAACATCCTCTATCTGTTGCACTGTTCACGAATTGAAATATACCAAACCTTTGTATTTCTCATGGACCCCAAAGCATGTTGATCGTTACCAACTCAGTGCGCTTGTTGTTCTTTCCTGACTTATGACACTGTGATGTGCTAGCCAGATCTTATTTTGTGCAATTGGAAAGCTGGTGGCAAATTTTGAAGCCATTTCTCACTTATTTTGGCCAAACAGACTCAGGAAGAGGAAATAAACAAGACAAAAAGAACAGATTAAAGGACAAAGGAAAGAAGTGATTCCTAACAAGAAAACTACAAAGTAGAAACCTATCAGATATGGATACCAACTATAATGACCATGACATGCACTTGTGGCCTATTCTATTGAGAAAATCTGATGTCCAACTCCTGTTGTACCCCTTAACCGTGAAACTGGGCTTCAATGCTCCAATTATCCAATCTGACTCACAATCCTTATTCGACTTGTAGTACCGGAGAGTTTTCACCATCAAGCCTCTCTCATTTGTTCTTTCTCTCAACTTACCGTCGCCTTACGGTGCCCGCGAGGGTTTTCACCAATAAGACTCTCTCATTTTTGACTTCTCTCAGCTCCCGTTGCCTTACGGTGCCCGTGAGGGTTTTCACCAATAAGACTCTCTCATTTTTGACTTCTCTCAGCTCCAGTCGCCTTACGGTGCCCGTGAGGGTTTTCACCAATAAGACTCCCTTATTTTCATTATTTTTCTGCTTGGACCAGAGTGTTGCCCCTGATATGAATTACCTCTCCTTGCTTGACTTGACATCTCTCGAAGACTGATCAGAAGGTCTTTCTTTGGACCGTAATGTGGGCTTTTTGGATAGGGTTAGAAAGAAAGGGTATCAAAGGCTCAAACCAATTCTCATGGGTTCAAAATTACAACTTTCATAATCAGATTTCTTGCAACAAACACAACTTCTGCCCCAGTTTCTTGCTTGGGGACTTTTGGATTTTTATTTTGATGGGACCGAACCGTGAGGCTGCCTACGTATCCTTACAAGGAATCAGGTCGAACGTAGTTCATGTGATAGGAATTACCTTGTTTGTTGTGACTTTTCTTTTCTTTTTATTTTCTCTTCTTTCCTTCTTTTCTTTTTGTTGTTGTTTTTCTTCTCTTTTCTTTTCTTTTTCTCTTTTTTTCTTTTCTCTTTTCTTGTTGTTTTTTTTCTTTTTTTTTCTTTTTTTTTCTTTTCTCTTTCTTCTTCTTTTTCTTCTCTCTCTTTTCATTCTTTTTCTTTTCTCTTTTTCCTTTACTCATATTTCGCGCTTGCGTTTATGATCTTTGCTACTGATTCCGAAAAAAGGGTATGAAAGAAAATAGATAAGGCTCAAAAAGGGTAACGAAGGATAAAGTGTTTAGATAGCAGAACAAAATGCCTTCGTCATTCCAATCTCCAAAATATGCCAAGTGCAAACTATACAATTAAACAGACCAAGGAAAACATTTGTAACATCTTTTGATTGTACTAGACTTGATAACCATACCCACACATTCGCCTTTTACATCTATTAATTACCAAGCCCCATTGGACAACACCCTCACTCTCATTACCACGAACGGCCCCCTATAAATTTGGGGCAAACTTGCCATTATCTTCACCCGATGCAGTATGATGCATTTCAATAGTGTATTTTTATGTTCCACCTGCCCCAGTTTCACATAATTCGAGCTTGAAGTGATCTCAAAATGCCTTCACTTATTTCCCTCTAATGTCCCTACATCTTCAACGTTGTTTCATTGCTTCGTGACTAAACTGACTTTTAAAACCAAGCTGAGAATTACGAGTGCATGTCATGTCACTAGAGTCAACAGGAAAAAGACTATAAAAGGAAAAGAAAACAAAACAAAAATGACTAAAAATAACAGAAAATTGCATTAGACAGATGGTGAAAGGGTTTGAACAACAAAACAAGCAAACTAAACTGAGTTACAACCCTGGAACAAACCTAGACAACACTAAACGAGTTACTACGAAAAATAAACTAGGCAAAATAAGAGGATAGAAGGGTTTGAATCACAAGACAATATCCGGATTACAACCCTGAAAATAACCTGGACAACAGAAATGACAACAAAATAAACCACCAAGACTCCTTTCCAGCTAGCCAAGAGATGAACCGTCTTTCCAATTACCAAGAACGGCATCTTAGCCACTGGGTTCCCCATCAATATTACCAAAACCATTAACAACTTCAATATCATTAACTTCAGTCTGCAAGTTCCCAAGAGGATTCGCATGCTCCCTATCACTGTCATTGATCACAATTACCCCTTCTTGAATCATTCTTTCTATTTCCCTTTTCAAAGAACGACAATCTTCAATGCTATGCCCCTGGACATTAGAGTGGTACATGCATCGTACTGTAGGATCAAAGCCTTTTGCATATGGGTCTGGAGTATAGCCGAGGAGCGGCTCAATCAGGCCAGAATGCTTTAACTTTTCAAACAAGCTTGTGTAGGACTACTCAATTGACGTGAAACTATTTCTTTGCCTTTGTTCCCTTCCCTGCCCCTATTTTCTAGGGTTTTTGGGTGCTCGAAAACGTTGTGAAGTCAAGAATGCATTATGTGGTGTTGGCACTCCCCATAGGGAGTGACCTGGTGGTTGGACATATGACCGGACATTGTTCGGAGGATAATACTGAGGTGGATTATGTGGAGCTCAAGGACAGGTTTAAGGTTGGAGTTGAGGCTGGGTATATTGGTGAGGCGGACCCTTTGGTCCATGTCGTGACTCTGAAACAACTATGGCAAAACCATCATGTTCCTTCTGACCCAGCAAGCTTCCTGTGTCATTCTGAATTGCTTGTGTTGTGGCTTTTAAAGCAGAATAACTCATGATCTTGCTAGACTTCAACCCATCTTCTACCATTTCTCCCATTTTTACCACATCATTAAAAGACCTACCCACAGCCGTGATCAAATGCCCAAAGTAAGTTGGTTCTTGAGCTTGAAGAAAGTACTCGACCATCTCTTTTTCTTCCATGGGAGGATGGACTCTGGCAGCTTGCTCTCTCCATCTGAGCCCGTATTCCCTAAAGCTTTCATTAGGCTTCTTTTGTATCTTGGCGAGGGACATGCGATCTGGGACAATTTCTATTTTGTACTGAAAGTGCCTGGCAAAGACCTGAGCCATATCATCCCACATGTACCACCTGCTAGCATCTTGGCGGGTGTACCACTCCAGAGCTGCCCCACTCAGACACTGAATAAAATATGCCATCAATAATTTGTCTTTCCCACCGATTCCTCTCATCTTACTACAGTAACCTCTCAAGTGGACCATGGGATCTCCGTGCCCGTCATACAAATCAAACGTTGGCATCTTAAACCCAGTAGGCAGTTGGACATCAGGAAACAAACACAAGTCTTTGTAATACACGCTCATCTGGCTCCCTATCCCTTGCATGTTTCTTAAATACTGCTCTAAGATTTTCACTTTCCTGGACATCTCATCTTGCTCCATTGTCTTAGCAAGCTTTTCCGTTTCGCCGGGAGGCTCAAAATGAGGAGCGGGAGAGTATGAATCTGAGACTTTGAAAGTTGGTTCTGGTGCATAGTGTTGGGCATCAGGGACTTTGAATACAACCTCGTTAGAGGATCGAGGAAAAGTAGCTGAGGGAGGAGCTACAAGATCGTGAGTGGCCAAAGGAGCGGGATACGAGGTGGTTTTGGCGGGTAGAGTGTGAAAAGGTTGTGGGGTGATATCAGCAGCAGTGGGAATCTAGATTTGGGATAGTTGTGGGACATTTGCAGGGTTTTCGGTGTAGTTAGTGGGGAATGAAGGCGGAGGATGCCCCCTGATCTAAGACTGATACATTTCTGCCATCTGTTGTTTCACCCTTTGGAACTCCACTTTCAATTTAGACTCTGACTCTACAAACTCCCTTGACGGGTCAACAACTCTCATGCCCAAGTTTTTGCTAGTCATGGCTACCTTGCCCTTTGGCCTTGTGTTGAATGGATGAGTTGTCTTAAAAACCACAAACCAACCACCCTTCTGTTACAATGAGGAGAACAAAAGGAACAAAATGAAGTCATCATGTTAGCGTTAGATCATTTAATAGCTAAAAATATCACATTTCGTGCCATGCACCTAGAAATAATTTACGGTCCAAGAATGACTTCGAGGGTCACAAGGTCACTTGGCATCATCCCAATTTGTTCATTTCAACCTCTCTTCTCTTTGTTTTTCTGGTACTCGCTAGCTTGCCCATTTTCCTTCATTTCTTTTTCTCTTTTTTTTTCATCACTCTTTTCTTTCTCTCATATCTCACATCCCACAATTTCACCCTTTTTTTCGTTTCCCCCTTTTTCTTCTTTTTTTTTTCTTTATCCTTTTTTTGTCTTTTCTCTTAATAGTAAAAAAAAATGATTCGATTGAACCCTATGTAGGTTGCCTACGTATCATGACGCCGCATGAATTAGATCTTTGCGTAGTTCTGGAAGATCGGGAATAAAGTAAACAAACTAACGTTTCCATTTTTCTTTTCTTTTTTTCTTCTTTTCTTTTTTGAAACAGGTACTCTATGAGAAATTATCAAGGAAAAACCCTAAAAGAGAAAAATATTTTTTGGTTCTTTTTTTTGAAGGAAATCTAAAGAATAAACCACAGGAAGACATTTTGAATCCTCATTTGATATCCTGACGCAAGATCTCGAAGCAAGCAATGAAAAAGATAAAACAGAATGTTTTTGGATTTCAATTTTGATTGCCTAAAGGAAAAATTCCAATGATAAACAAAAGATAAAGTATATTTTTTATGTACAATATCCTAAAGTTCTAATGATAATAAAAGAATTTTTTTTATTTTTCACTAATTTCCCGAAGAAACACCTCAAAAGAAGATCTTTTTGGATTTTGGAATTAACACCTTAAAGAAAGTTTTTAAAGAAGTACTAAATTTTTTTTTCATTTCTAGAATTAGTATTCTAAAGAAAATTTATAACGAAATATAAATTGCAATATCTCTCTTTTTTTGGATTTTTACTTGTAACACATTTCCAAATGCAAAATAAGAAATACAGTAACAACAGACTATACAAACTTAATTAGACAATACAAACTCTAACATCACCTAAAAGACTAAATACTACTATACAGGACTAGAAAAATAAAATAAAAACAATTGACTAAAAACATAAAATGGCTCCTCGAGCAGCTCCTGAATGCAGTGATCCTAACTAGTTGTCCTAGGGCTCCGTCATGCTCCAACTCCGATAAATAAATCCACACCTGTATAAGAAAACTTGAACCAGCACTATGTGAGACAATAACATTCCCTAAGACACATGCAAGACACGATTGAGGCTATTTTTCCAAATTGGCTTATTTGGGAAAAGGTGGCTAGAAGTGCAAAATTTGGCTATGACCCCGCAATGCCAAGAACCTAAGATTTACTAGGAAGACCGGACCCTATGTGGGTTGCCTATGTATCACGCCCCGAAAGACGAGAATCAGGTATGCGTAGTTCGGGTAGATTGGATACGGGCGAGAATAATAAAAAACCACTAATTCATTGAAATCACATTTTTTCTTGCTTTTTCTTGAAAAATGACGAAACATGCAAAATCTTTTTGGATTTTCTTTTTTTTCGATTTTTGAAAATGATAAAGAGTGCAAAATCTTTTTGAAGTTTCCATGCTCTTTTCTTAATAAAATGGAACAAAAATATAATTGGGCCCTACTCGCTTCATCCTCACACTTCAACCTCTCTCTTTGTCTTTTTTCTTCTTTCTATTCATTGTTTTCTTCTTCTTTTTTTTCATTTCTTCATTTACACTCAGCTATCATTGGTCCGCCAAATGACCCTTTTACCCTTGAATAAATGCAACTTGTAGCACATAAGATGCATTAGGATGGTCTGTTAGTTTTTTGGGGTGTACCTGTCCTAGACAGACCCAACTCCTGTGTTGAGTCTCCAAAGTTAAATGCACATGATGCAAGCAAAAGTTCCTACTAGGGATCCGGCATGAGGTCTTGTTGTACTAGGTTCAAAACCTGGGTTTATTGTTCTAGACCTGGCTTACCCGAGCGGACAGCTCGAGCTGCGGGGGGGCAGCGTGCCGGGAATACAGAGAGAAAAGGGATTTCGCAACAGTTTATATACAGTTCACGGAATATCAAAGCGGTAAAAGAAATCAATTAGCACATTAGGCCCAAATCATGTAACAAAATCAGACAATGAATAAAGCCAACTATAACAATTATTCTAAGCTCGAATTCTTCAACCCTGAACCAGAGATTCTGGGTTTGATCCCCAGCAGAGTCGCCAGAGCTGTCACACCTCCTTTTTCTACCTAAACCCCCGGAAGGGTGTAAAGGAGGTTTCCAATTAAAGGACAATTGAAACGGGATTTATTTAAAAGATTCAGAGTCGCCACTTGGGAGATTTATGATGTCCCAAGTCACCGGTTGAATCCCAAATCGAGGATTTTAACTACTATATTCAGCTTAATTATCTGATTTTAAACAATTATGAAACCTAAGTGCATTTTTTAACTTTTGAAAAACTGCTTTTACTTATTTAAAGAATTAATTCAAGGTCATTTAAAACATATCGCAAGCGACACCACATGAAATGCACCCGTGGTTCATGACACGCTCTATTTAACCTTGTTGGAAATGAGAACTGGGTCACATGAAATGCACCCCCGGATTTTAACATGCTTATTTCATTATTATTACTATCCAAAATTATGGCAGGGTCACATGAAATGCACACCCGAGCACCTTTAATCTAATTGACGTAGTTTTTTATGAATAGTAACCCAATTTTCATACTGTGACAAAATCATGTTCAGCTATAACCAATTTGAGTAAACACGAGCTTCAATTTCTTTGAAATAGAGATTTGTATCAACTATAACAATCGAACACAATCGAATTCCACAAATACTAATGTGCTTCTCTTTAACACTATCACCCACCACTCAGCACTACCATGTACGATTTAGCAATGGAATAAAACTTATCCCTCAAAAGATCAACAAAATACAGTAAGACCTCTCAAACTCCGTACCCGTAGGTCTAATTTTGATGAAACTAATCGATTTCCAAAGATAAGGCCACAAAAGGGCTATTTGAAATCAGTCGATTTCCTTTGAGCACAAACCAAAACCAAACATACGTCTACTGTGCTATTCAACTTCAAATACAAGTAACAACTTGACAACATAATTTAAATAAGGAAAACTCAAGGAAAGAAAAGTAGGCGATTATACTTCTCAAAGTTTTATATATGTATATAAAATGGTCATGCACAGAACCGACATAATAGCATTTATAAGAAGTGCAAATTCAAACGAATTAAAAGCAACATGACACAAACTGTAAGGAAATGCAAACTCGACGCTCTAAGAATTCAAATAAGTAGCGACCAACCTGGTTAAACAGAGCATATAGCCGTGAATCGTTCATATTGAAAACATGGTCACCCACGAATGGACCTCAGACCAGCAACCTCGACAAACCGAAGATCCCGCCGGAAATTCAAAACAGTCGAAATCTCGTACAGCGTATCAACGAACACCTCGACGGAACTAAACAGATTCACTTGATATGGATTTGGGTAGCGTCTTCGAGCTGACTTTCGCACTGATTTGAGTTAGTTTCAGGGAGTTTTGGAGATAGGTTTACCGCTGGGTTCGAACCCGATTCGCCGGATTCTATGGCAAGTCGTTTGTGACGTGAAGCTTCGCCGGAAATGGCAGCTTCACGGTGAACGGAGGTCCAGCGACGATGGTGAGCTGGGTGAGGTTGCTTGGTTCTGTTTGTCGCATCTGGAACTCGTTGATCCGACAAGTATGTGGAGCTTGTTTTTCCGGCGAGTTTCAGGCAGAGACGAGGTCGTTGGTGTTTTCTCTGGCGTGCATGGGTCGTGTATGGTTGCTCAAGGTGTAGGCTGGTCGTTTGGACAGAACAGCATCGCCGGCAGCGTAGGGTCATTTGGACAGGAACAGCGACGCGCAGAGAGGGTCGAGGGGTCGTGAAGAAGACGATACTGGGGGGGGGGTCATTTTTGTGCAGCTGCTGCGTATTTCCTTCTTCGTTATTATGCGCAGCTTTGCTGCTTTTTTCGTTCCAACCTCTTTCTCGTTTCAGTTATCGTTATTTTTTGTTTTTTCTTTTTATTTATATAGTCTAGGTTTAGGTAGGGTTTTAGGTTAAGGGCTATGGGCCTATGAATTATGGGCTTGAAAGTTATGGGCTAGATCCAAAATTAGGCCTAAAGATAGGTTGCTCGAGCCCAAGCTCTATTCTTTCGCTGCGAACGAGATTAAAAATATGGGCCCATTTGTTAATTATTCCTACTATTCAAATAAATATTAAAATAAAACTAACCATTAAAATAAATCTATTTTTGGTATTTTTAAATATCATATTAAAATAAAAATATGATACTATTGTTGTATATATTTTGTTTTTTTAGATTAAAAATGGCTACAAAACATTAATGAACCTATTTTTGTAATTTTTTGTTTTCTTGTAATAAAATAAAGTAAAAGAGTCAAAATTACTCAAAATATCTATATTATGCCTAAATTAAATATTTTACGCTAATATATAAAAAATCTTGGGGAAGGTCAAAAATCACATGTCTACAATTATTTGATCCAGTGTCTACTTATTCATCTGTATCATTTCTGTTTGCCCATTTCCTGGTTATTTCTCCTGAGCCTTTGGGCACTCTTGTTCATGTGTCTACTCCTATGGGTGTTTCTGTGGTTGTGGATCGGATCTACTGGTCCTATGTGGTCACACTCTATGGTTTCGAGACTAGAGCAGATCTCTTGTTGCTCGATATGATCGATTTTGAGATCATCCTGGGCATGGATTGGTTATCTCTGTATCACGCCGTCCTAGATTTCCATGCCAAGACTATTACTTTAGCAATTCCAAGGTATCCAGGGTTGGAGTGGAAGGGTTCCATAGTTGATATGTCTAGCCGGGTTATTTCTTTCCTAAAGGCTCGGCATATGGTCGAGAAGGTGTGTCTGGCTTATCTAGCTTATGTTCAGGACATCACCACAGAGTCTCTAACGATTGATTCAGTTCCAGTAGTTTGAGAGTTCGCCGATGTGTTTCCTTTTGATCTTCCTTGCATGCCACCGGATCGTGATATTGATTTCTATATTGATTTGGCTCCAGGCACCTAGCCTGTATCAACCCCACCGTACCGTATGGCTCCGAAGGAGTTGAAGGAGCATCTTGAGGAGTTGTTAGCAAAGGGGTTTGTTAGACCTAGTGTATCGCCTTGGGGTGCACCAGTGTTATTTGTGAAGAAGAAGGAAGGGACTATGCGGATATGCATTGATTACCGCCAGTTGAACAAAGCCACCATCAAGAACAAGTATCCGTTGCCTCGAATCAATGACTTGTTTGACCAGTTGCAGGGTGCTAGGGTGTTCTCCAAGATTGACTTGAGGTCAGGGTATCATCAGCTGAAGATTCGAGACTCGGATGTTCCGAAGACTACATTCCGAACTAGATATGGCCATTATGAGTTCCTGGTGATGTCCTTTGGCTTGACTAATGCCCCAACAACATTCATGGACTTGATGAACAAGGTATTCAGGCCTTACATTGATTCATTTGTCGTCGTCTTCATTGACGACATCTTGATATACTCCAGTAGCCTGGGGGAGCACGAGCAACATTTGAGGGTAGTGTTTCAGACCTTGTGAGAGCAGAAGCTATATGCTAAGTTCTCCAAGTGTGAGTTTTGGCTGGATTCAGTGGCATTCTTGGGCCATGTTGTGTCAAGAGAGGGTATTAAGGTGGACCCCAAGAAGATTAAGGCAGTTCAGAGTTGGCCACGTCCTACTTTGATGATCAAGATTAGGAGTTTCCTAGGGTTACCAGGTTATTACAGACGATTCGTGTAGGGCTTTTCATCTATTGCATCACCTCTAACTAGATTGACCTAGAAGGGTGCACCTTTCCATTGGTCCGATGATTGTGAGGCGAGCTTTTAGAAGCTCAAAACGGCCTTGACTATAGCACCAATTCTTGTGTTGCCTTATGGTTCAGGGATGTATACAGTATATTGCGATGCTTCACGCGTTGGATTGGGATGTGTATTGATGTAGGAGGGGCGGGTTATTGCCTATGCTTTGCGCTAGTTAAGGGTTCATGAGAAGAATTATCCTATGCACAACCTAGAGTTGGTCGCGATCGTTCATGCTCTTAAGATATGGAGGCATTATCTGTATGGGGTGCCATGTGAGGTTTATACGGATCATCGCAGCTTACAGCATTTGTTCAAATAGAGGGATCTTAATTTGAGGCAGCGCAGGTGGCTTGAGTTACTGAAGGATTATGACATCACCATTCTTTATCATCCGGGCAAGGCAAATATGGCCGCGGATGCCTTAAGCAGAAAGGCAGAGAGTATGGGTAGCTTGGCATTCATTCCAGCAGATGAGAGACCACTCGCTCTGGACATTCAGTCCTTGGCTAACAGACTTGTGAGGTTGGACATTTTGGAGCCCAGCCGAGTTCTTGCGTGTGTTGTTTCTCAGTCTTCATTATTGGGGCAGATAAAGGCCTAGTAGTTTGATGATCCACATCTTGTGGTTCTCAGAGAGACGGTGCTTCAGGGAGGTGCCAAGGAGGTTTCTATTGGCAAGGATGGTGTTTTACGGCTCCAGGGTCATCTATGTGTTCCTAATTTTGATAATCTGAGGGAGAGGATACTCGAGGAGGCACACAGTTCGTGGTATTCCATTCATCCGGGAGCTACAAAGATGTATCGTGACTTGAGGCAGCATTACTGGTGGTGGAGGATGAAGAAAGACATAATGGAGTATGTGGCTAGGTGTTTGAATTGCCAGCAGGTCAAGTATGAACATCAGAGGTCGGGTGGCCTACTTCAGCCCCGGACCTTGCGGAAGTTTGATGCAGTGTGGTTCATTGTGGATAGGGTGACCAAGTCAACACACTTTATACCGGTGGTGACTACTTACACTTCAGAGATATTGGCTCAGATTTACATTCGGGAGATAGTCTGGTTACACGGTGTGCCTATTTTCATTATATTCGATAGAGGACCTCAGTTCACTTCCCACTTCTGGAGAGCGGTTTAGGGTGAGTTGGGGACCCGCGTGGAGCTTAGCGCAGCATTTCATCCACAGACCGACGACAGTCGGAGCGGACAGTTCAGATTTTGGATGACATGCTCAGAGTATGTGTGATTGACTTTGGAGGGCAGTGAGATCAGTTCTTGCCCTTGGAGGAGTTTGCGTACAACAACAACTATCAGTCAAGCATAGAAATGGCTCCATACGAGGCTTTATATGGTCGACATTGTTGTTCTCTTGTCGGGTGGTTTGATCCTGGTGAGGCTAAGTTATACGGTACAGATTTGGTATAGGATACCTTGGACAAGGTAAAGTTGATTTAGGAAAGGCTTCACACAGCTCAGTCCAGACAGAAGAGCTACACGGATCAGAAGGCGCGTGATGTATCATTCATGGTTGGCGAGAAGGTTCTCTTGAAAGTCTCGCCAATGAAAGGCATTATGAGGTTCGGGAAGAAGGGCAAGCTGAGACCTAGATTTATTGGCCCCTTTGAGGTGTTGAGACGAGTTGGGGAGGTCGCTTACGAGCTTGCTTTGCCCTCCAGCTTATCGGGAGTTCATCCGGTTTTTCAAGTATCGATGCTTCGGAAGTATCATGCCAATTTGTCACATGTGTTGGACTTCAGTACTATTCAGCTGGATGAGAGTTTAGGTTATGAGAAGGAGCCAGTTGCTATTATTGATAGGCAGGATCGCCAGTTGAGGTCCAAGAGGATTTCTGCGGTGAGGGTCCAGTGGAGAGGCCAACCAGTCGAGGAGGCAACCTGGGAGTCCGAGGAGGACATGCGGAGCAGATATCCACATATATTCAGTAGCTCAGGTACTTTTCTATGTCTATTCGAGGACAAACATTTGTTTAAGAGGTGGAGAATGTAACGACCCGACCGATCGTTTTTCCTTTTAGAACCCCGTTCCCCTAAATAAAACTTCTCGCGCCTGCTTTAACTAATTTATGACTTGCGGGGATAGTTGGTTCGGGATTTAGAAGAGTTTGGAGTGAAATATGCTCATTTGATTCCTAAAGATTTTCTTAAAAGGCTAAGCTTGGCTTTGGTCAACATTTTGATAAAACGGACCAGAATTCGTGATTTGACGGTCCCGGAGGGTCCATAGGAAAATATGGGACCTGGGCATATGCCCGGAATCGAATTCCGAGGTCCCTGGCCCGAGTAATTAATTTTTATTAGAAATTGTTGAACTAAAATTCTAAGGATTTAAAGAAACTAATTAATAATTGATTCCATGGGTATCGAGCTCATATGTTGGTTCCGGAGCCTGGTACGGGTCCGATATATCATTTAAGACTTGCCCGCAAAATTTGGTGTCAGTCCGAGTAGTTTTAGGGTGTTTTGGCTCGTTAGAGGAAAATTAAGAACTTGAAGTTCATAAGTTTGATTCATTTGGTTTTAGGGGGTGACTCTTAGATTTAGCTTTGTTTTGGGAAAGTTTGAGGAGGTATGTCTCATGATTTTAGACATGTCGGTATATTCGGGCGGGGCCTAGGATCCCCGAGCGTCAAAATTTGGTGTCAATCCGAGTAGTTTTAGGGCGTTTCGGCTCGTTAGAGGAAAATTAAGAACTTGAAGTTCATAAGTTTGATTCATTTGGTTTTAGGGGGTGACTCTTAGATTTAGCATTGTTTCGGGACGAGGCTCGAGTGAAGTTGGGAATTTAGGAAGTGCTGAAGCATCTGCTTCTGTCATAACCGCACATGCGGTTGGTCTATCGTAGGTGCGACACCACAGAAGCGGTCGTAGCCTCGCAGATGCGGCCCAGAGCTAGCCAGGCCAAACCTAGAAGTGGCTACGCAGATGCGGCTTCAAGAATGCAGAAGCAGTCCTAGCCCTTTTAGACAATTCCGCAGATGCGGTCTCCTCTTGCAGATGCGGTCCCCTGACCATAGATGCGGAAACTGCTGAAGTAGTGAGCTTCATTTAAGTCGAGCTCCAGCCATTTTTGACCATTTGGCACACGGGTATTGAGCGATTTTGGAGCTTTTGAGAAGGGATTTCCACATAGCATCGTGAGGTAAGTTCATCCCCCTTATTTCTAAGTTACACACTCAAGTTTTGGGTAGGTTAACACCTAAATATTTGGAGAAATCAAGGGGTTAGAGCTAGACCTAGGGTTTTAATAAAACTTAGATTTTACCACGAAATTGGTTATGAAATGAATTAGAAATCATATATTATTGATCCTTAGGTTAATGAGAACAACTTCCTTCGAAAAATTTCGGTATCCGGGCACGTAGGCCCAGGGTCGGGTTTTAGGAAACTTGTGGTAAGGGATGCGAAATTGTTTAAGTAGTTAGAATACGATTTTGTGAGCTTATATTGATTAGTTCCTACCTCATTTAACTAGTTTTGGATCATTCGGCTCCGAATTGAGGGTTTGGACTCGTTCTTGGTATTGGAAGTGTGCTTTGGAGTGAGGTGAGCCTCCTTTCTAACCTTGTAAGAGGGAATTGTCCCCATAGGTGTAATAATTGAGTAATTTGCTACTAAATACGGGGGCTACGTACGCACGAGGTGACGAGAGTCCGTGCGTACCTACTATTATGTTAATTGTCCGGGTAGTCTAGGGCCCGTATCATGCTATGTTTGTGAATGTCTCTATATTTTCTTGCTAATGTGATTACTTAGGACATGCTAGAGATTTGGAAAGGAATATAAGCAAATGTATACACTTGTTGGACACTTGTATGAATTTACTTGGAAATAATTGCGCATTCATGTGTTTCTTGATATAAATTGGCATTGTGGATCAGGCCGATCTCCTCGGTAGAAATAAATGTATCTATGGTTCACGCCATTCGACCCTCTGGCAGTGCACAGTTATTTTTCTATTGGATCGGGCCGTCGACATTGGCATAATGTGTGCATTATATATATATATATATATATATATATATATATATATATATATATATATATATATGTGTGTGTGTGTGTGTGTGTGTGTGTGTGTGTGTGTGTGTGTGTGTGTGTGTGTGTGTGCGTGAAATCTTATCCATGACTTGTTCTGCTGAATATTTGAAATGTATACGATTAGCTGTAAAATTGTTAAGAACATGACTTATTACCTCTTGCTACAAACTGTTGATTATTTGTGACTATCATGCCTCGCAGACTTTATTATATTATTTGAGCCTAGTAAGTGTCACGTCAACCTCTCGTCTCTACTTCTTCGACATTATATGGGATACTTACTGGGTACATATTGTTTATGTACTCATACTACACTTCTGTACTTAATTGTACAGGATCTAAGGAAGGTACATCTGGCTAGCATTCTCGTGCGCGCCCCTGATTCATAGACCGAGACTTCCACGGTGAGCTGCTCCCTTCATGTGTCGGTCAACAGCTTGATGGGGTCTCTCTTTACTTTTGGTGTCTATTATATCCCGGACAGTATGATAGTTTTATTCTTTTGTACATTCTACTAGTTGCCCACTACTTGTGACACCAGGTCTTGACACACACATTAGTAGACAGTTCTTTTGGGTTGTATAATTATTATTAAATATTGCTTATTATCACCTATTTTAAATTGTTAATTAAGAAAAGTGTTATAACCGCTTCTGGTAAGAAAAATAAGAATTCACTAATATTTCTGCGTTGGTTGGCCTGACAACGGTGTTGGGCGTCATCACGATCTATTTCTAAAATGGGTCGTGACATCAATGCTACTGTTACAAACAAGGACAACACTCGGCTACCTAACCCTCTACTGTTACTCTCAACCTCCACACCTTCCTATACATGGTCATGACGTCAGCCAGTTGAAACAATGTTATATCTTGCCTAATCACCTCTCTCCAATACTTCTTCGGCCTGCCTCTACCTCTCCGTTTGTCACGCCTCGACCTCGGGGCGCGCGGCCGGCGCTCAACCATGATCCCCTGTCAAGATGGCCTACTAGATACTATCTACCCGACCTTACCTGCAATAAAGTGAAGACGTATTCCATTAATTAGGAAATGAGAAGATTACGCGAACAATACCAATTTTATTTCCATTAGAACTTCCATAAAAAGTTCCCAAAATACTACATTACACATTCATAGTTTAGGAGAGGAAACGTGCGATACAAATATAACAGCTTTAGCTTAACTTTTCCAAAACAAGATACAACTCACACTACATCTACGAAGCCTCTAATAGATATAAAAGAAGATTATAATGGTATCGGCAACAAGACTCCCGTTATACATCCAAAATACTATACACAGAGGTCAAAAGATACAAGACCTCAAAATGAAGTAGGGTTCACCAAGTCAGCTGAGGAGAGGGTGTGCTTCTATCACGAATCGATGCCGCCTACTATGGAATCACTTGCATCTACTAAATATGCAGCTCTCCCGACAAAAGGAGCGTTAGTACATATGGAATAGTAATAGTATGTAAGACTAAGCACCCTCTCAATAGAAGGAGTAACAATACAATGAGAAAGAAGCGTGGAATCAATGAGAACCTCAAACAATATCAAAGTGTCAAGTTAAGAGAAAGGTAAGTTTCAATTACCTTTCAATATTTTTAAGTTGAGAGATCTTTAGTACCGATGCACCACCATTTTTTCAGCATGGAGTCCGATCTCGGCACGATCGGCTAAGCCATCTCATCAGAGACATCCAATCACAACACCACCATGTGTGTAGCATGGGATCCGATCTCAGCCCGATCGGATAAGCCATCTCACCACAATGCCATATGAGTCGATGTCACTTTCCACTAGCAACCATCTCATCCTATATAAGGGGAACCAATCTCATCACATCAACACGGGTATTTTACCTCGTAACCGCTCCTACACCGACACGTGTAGTTTCGGGGTTAGGCTTATTTTAACCTACCCTTCCTTGGTGACTAAACGGTACTCCCAAAATATTTATTATATAAAGGATTCACAAATCATTTCATAATCTAACACACGTCTTTCCATTTCACTAGCACTAGTAGCCATAAGTGTAATTTCGTTCTTGGCACGTCGGCCATATTTCATATTCCATACTCACACCTATAACTTTTAAGCATCATCATGGATTATCAACAATAAGGGAATTTCTAATCAAGACTTTAAGTGTATATATAAGCAATAAGAGTTTTAATTACATTGAGTTTCTCTTCCACAATTAGTCATAAAAACTCGCAATTGAAACATGATTTTTAAGTCACAACACCTTTTATGCATTGGTCATACTATGTTACATTCTAAGAGGGAATCATAATATGATGGGAACATTTGGAAAACATTTTAAGTACATACATCTTTCAATGCAACACTTATTTTAGAATAATCAAAATAATTAGGAATGACTCAGAACATGAGAAATAAGAAATTGAGCCAATCATAATCGCAACTCATGAGGACATAATGAAATTCGATTTTACAAGAGGAGTTTGGCCAACTTACCTCGCTTTGAGCTTTCTTTAAATTTCTATAATGTTCCAAAAATCCTAGGAACTTCAATCTACTTAGAAACATAACCAAAAGTGTCCCAAAATTAGGAAGATATTCATTGGTTCGACTCATTTAAGCATTCTATCAAGCACTAGGTGTGCAATATGAATCCAAGGTTCTTCTATGGTGGATTCTTTCATCCTACAACCCAATGTTCACCCACTTGAGTTCAACAACCTCCTCACAACTCTTGGTGGTATATGCATGCAAAAGGAACAACACCTACACCCAAGAAGCTCTCTTCCCATTACCTACTTTCAGTCCAATCCCAAAATTGAGGGCTAGGGGGTAGAATCTTACCTCCTAGATGAAAACTTGTGAGCCTTCCTTGTTGAATTTCAAGGCTTGAGCAATGATTTGTTGTATGGATATGTTGGGTGACCTTGCTCCTCTCTCTAGCTCCATTCCCCTTTCTCTAAACACCAGATTTTTACCTTCTAAACGAGCCCCAATGGCAGAAAATGGACCCTCCGAACTCAAACCTGCGATCGCAGGGTGCACCGTAAATTTGTCTACGGCCGACAAAATGAATCGCATAAATGGTCCCAAAAACTGGGCTAGCTTGGTCAAGTCCACGGCCAGGTCTGCCGCCCGTATACCAGTTATGTAGCGAATGGACCGTAGAATCACCCAACGAAATTCTTCGTACTAACTCTGTGACGGAAAATGCAGCCTGCGAAATGATTATGCGATCACATATTTGACCACAAAAAGACCTCTAAAAATTGGCCATTTTTCTGTTTCACTCCGCAGTGGATCTGCAGTCCGTGGAGTAGTTCTGTGGTCACATAATGGACCGCAAAAATGCCATGTTCTGTAACAATTTTTCTTCAACTCCCCAATGTATTGTTCATTTTTCAAATCCCTATGTATTATCAAGACTTTACCCTATAATCTTCTCTCTTATTTTTCAAATTTTCCCTTCCTCAGAAGTTCTAGATAAACACGATATTTGCATATCTAGAGCTTCTTACCAAGAATTAAGAGAACGTCATCATAGAAAGGTAAAGCAAATACAACAACAAAAACAATAGCATACCCAGTGTAGTCTCACAAGTGGGATCTGAAGAGGGTAGAGTGTACGCTGACCCAGTGGCGAAGCCAGAAATTTCTTCAAGGGGGTTCAAACTTGAAATGAGTAAAAAAAGATTCCGACAAAGGGTATTCAATATATGTTATTTATCTCCAAAAACTAATATTTTGCCTATATATGCAATGTAATTTTATGACAATTGACCACCTTAACAGAGTACAATGTGGCTTCGCCCATGCGCAGACCTTACCCCTGCCTTTAAAAAGGCAGAGAGGATATTTTCGGTAAACCCTCGGCTCAGGAAAGAGAAAAGGGAGGGAAAATAACAAGTAAACCAATGTAACAACCGAAGCTAAAATACAAAACTAACACTAAGTAATACAATCAGAAAACTGAAACAAAGGTAGCAACAAGTAATAACAGAAATCTAGGGATAAGAAAATACACGAAGGACACTAAGTGATGTATCAAAGCTACTGTTACAAACAAGGACAACACTCGTCTACCTAACCCTCTACCTTTACTCTCAACCTCCACTCCTTCGTATCTATGGTCATGACCTCAGTCAGCTAGAGCAATGCCATATCTTTCCTAATCACCTCTCTCTAATACTTCTCCGTCCTGCCTCTACCACTCCGTTAGCCCTCCAACACCGAAAGCGAGCCTCCATTTCATTCATCCCACCCCAATACAGTGTCTGACATCCTTGTTGATCTTCCTATACCCTTGTATAACAGACCCAAGGTACTTGAAAATTTCTCTCCTAGGGATGACTTGTGATGTAACATCTCGTGTTTTTCGTACGTTAAAGTTTCATATTCAGTTAAATAATGTAGATTCGGGGATGATATTTTCTTGAGATTATAAGCATTATGCTATTTCAAACATATGATGAGTAAAT
The DNA here is from genome assembly GCF_000393655.2 of Nicotiana sylvestris. Classification (NCBI taxonomy): domain Eukaryota; kingdom Viridiplantae; phylum Streptophyta; class Magnoliopsida; order Solanales; family Solanaceae; genus Nicotiana; species Nicotiana sylvestris. The sequence goes on along the minus strand of NC_091057.1, from coordinate 87,810,684 downwards.
TCGTGAAGGAGAGAAGGTAAGAAAATAGAAGAAAATGAGTTTCGTTGAAGGTTGTCGATTTGGGATAAAATACGGGCCAAGCGATAATACCCGATATTTATGAACTAGTATCATACAAGATACCACATGACCATGATAGTATAATGTATAAAGTATATTAAAAATAAGTAGAATTTTAAGTAATTTGAAACAATTCTTAATTATACGGGTAATTGGTTAATTATCGGGTAACGGAATACTACCTAATTAATTGGTTATGGGATAAGATTAAAAAAAATTCATACCCCCACATGGTATCAAGCTACTTCCTAAAGACATGACTCTTAGTCATTGTTGATTAGGTGGTAAAATAATGTGTTAGTTACCAAAACACTTCAATTCTACAATCAGAACGTTAGTCATTTTCAATACCAAGAACATTACAAGCAAAATAATGTGCTAGTTACCAAAACACTTCATTTCTAAGATTTTCAATACCAAGAACACTACAATCATAAAATTAGCAATTTCTACAAATTTTCAACAAAATTTCTTGTGATGAAACAATTCCAACGAGAATTATTAGCATCTTAGCAACGTAAAATTTTATGGTTCTAAAGGAGCACGATACAACCTTTTCCAAAAATATCATACGGCTTTTTCCCTACTCCAGATATATTAAGGCTAAATCCTTCCTTCATTTTGGTATGATCACGTAATTACATGTGTTTGATAACGATACATAAAGAGAAATTCATATCCCAGAATTTATGTATATTTTCCTAGTCTCGTGAGTTACAAATATTCTCCTTATCGCTACTTCATATTCAATTGAGTATTTTCTTTTTCCTGTCAAGAGAGCAGAGAGTCTATATATACAGTATTGCAGTATTTTCATTACCATCGAGCTATAATCGATGGACAGGCCCCTATTGGGCAACCTCTGATCAGATAGTAAGTTCTATACCGAGCCTACTGTGGCCAAGTGCCTATGAGCGAGCCTAGTTGGTCGAGATACAGAGCCTAGTATGGCCGAGAGCCTATGAGTAAGCATACTACGGCAGAGAAGTTTTATATATATATATATATATATATATATATATATATCTAGCCTTAAAGGGACGGACAACTGTTTTACTTACTATATTGAGAGAGTTGAGTTAGTATCAGCAGTTAAACATATCTTCAGATTATTTTTGACTCCCAGTTACTTACAACCATTATATTATCAGTTCAGTTTCAGCTTTCAGTTATATTATTTCCTTGCATACTCGATACATTATTTCGTACTGACGTCCCTTTTTCGGGGACGTTGCATTTCATGCGTGCAAGTTCAGATAGACAGGCGGGTAGACCTCCTCAGTAGGTGTTGCTCAAGTTCAGCTTTATCTGTAAGCTCCATGTCCTTCCGAGTTGCTAGGTCTAGAAGTTTTGTGTACATCTTGTGCATATATGCATATAGGCTATGGGTAGGTCGGGGACCTGTTCCGATTACAGTACATCTATCAGTAGAGGCTTATAAACATATCCTGTCAGTTAGTGCGGCATGTTAGGCTTGTAAGCCCTATATGTATATTTTGTTGGCTTGTTAGTTGTGGTATTTATGACGGCCTTTCCGGCCCAACTTTATATTGATATTTAGTTAGCGTTAGTTTCCATTTAGTTTTATATTTTGCTTTGCAAATTCTCTTGAGCAGTTTTGTCCAAGGGAGTCCATAAGCCGTGTTTAGTAGGGTCTTGTTTGTAGATGTGTGGTGCACCACATTATATAAGTAGGGGACTACAGGACATTTAGGAGTTGGTTACCCTTCTTTCAAATTTAAATCGTGTTGTAGCACTGAGTTATAGGTAATTTGCATTTACAGATGACGGTAACTAGGAAGACTACGGCTATCCAGAGGAGAGATACAGTAGTAGGTGAGGGGACTAACAGGGCACCCCTAGTAGATGGGGCCCAATTGGAGGCCCAGGTAGAGACCCCTACTCAGCCATTACCGACTCCTCCACCACCGGAGGAGATTCCTAGGGAGATCACACATCCAGTTCCCCCTCCGCTTCCATTGTATTAGGACTTGAGGAGTGCGGTGCATTTGTTGACACAGTTGGTAGCTACCCAGCAACAAGCTAGGGAATCTTCTAGTGTAGGACCTTCTAAGGGGCTTGGGAGTTCAAGGGTCTGAGATTTTATTGGTTTGAGTCCCCCAGAGTTCACGGGGACAGATCAGAGGGAGGACCCGCAGGATTTCATAGATCAGCTTCACAGGATCTTTTGGGTTATACATGCCATGGAGAAACAGGCAGTTGAGCTAGCAGCTTTTCGACTCTGAGATATAGCCATCCTTTGGTTCAAGGGATGGGAAAGGTCCATGGGACGTAATGCACCTCCGGCTATTTTAGAGAATTTTTCAGATGCCTTTCTTGACCAGTACTTATAGCAGGAGATCCGACAGGCCCGAGTCGATCAGTTTCTAGCCCTCAAGTAAGGCAATATGAGTGTTCGAGAGTATAGTCTACGTTTTGACTCATTGGCCAAATATGCACCATCCATAGTTGCTACTACGCGGGACAAGATCCACATGTTTATAGCAGGGTTGGCCTCAGAGTTGACCGAGGCATGTGCCACCGTTGGATTGTAGGATAGTATGGATATCTCTTGGATTTAGGCATTCACCCAGAATATAGAAAGGGGTAGGCGTCAGTAGCAAGGTACGGAGAGGACCGAGTCAGGGCAGCGTAAGAGGATGAGATTTGCTAGGTCTCAGGAGCATTCATAAGGTAGTTATAGGCCCCAGTACTTCGAACGGCCACCTAGGCATCCGCCACCTTAGTTAGAGGTATGACTGTTATACTCAGTCAAGACCAGGTGAAAGCTCCCAAGCGTCAAGTTTGCAGCGACAGTGAGGTTCGGGGCAGACATGGCCATTTCCGCCGTAGTGTGCCATCTGTGGTAGAGGACACTTGGGCCAATATCGACCCAGTTCTAATGCTTGTTATACATGTAGACGTTCGGGGCATATCATGTGAGATTGCCCAAATAGAGATTCTGGGGGTATGGCACAACCAGCAAATTCAGAACAGGATCATCTATGTTCATGCATCCTTCAGGGCACGAGTTTCAGTCTTCGGATGGTAGAGGTCAAGACAGAGGGAGAGGTTCCAGTTCTGGTGGTAACCAGAATTGTAGCTATACATTAGCGGGTCGACAGGACTAGGAGTCCTCACCAGATATTGTGACAGGTATATTAACCATTTGCTCTTCTGATGCTTATGCCTTAATAAACCCAGGATCAACTTTATCATGTATTACCCCATTTGTTGCGAGGAAGTTTGGTATAGTGCCTGAAATACTAAGTGATCCTTTTGCGATATCTACACCGGTTGGAGAATCGATTATTGCTAGATGGGTTTACCGAGGTTATACGGTAATAGTTTGCGGTCGTCATACCTCAGCCGACCTAGTTAAGCTAGAGATGCTAGATTTTGATACTATCATGGGCATGGACTAGTTGGCAGCTTGTTATGCCACAATTGATTGTCGAGCAAAGACATCCAGGTTTCATTTTCCAGGTGAGCTAGTCCTTGAATGGGTAGGTAATACAGTGATACCCAGAGGTAGGTTTATTTCTATCTGAAGGCAAAGAAAATAATCGCAAAGGGTACATTTATCATATTGTGCGAGTTAGAGATATAGATGCTGAGATACCTATACTTTAGTCTATTCCAGTAGTAAAGGATTACGCGGATGCATTTCCAGGTGAACTTCCAGGTATTCCTCCAGAGCGAGAGATTGATTTTATATCCATCTCTCTGTATAGAATGGCACCTGCCAAATTGAAGGAGTAGTTAAAAGATTTGCTGGAGAAAGGTTTCATTAGGACCAGTACCTCACCTTAGGGTGCACTAGTACTATTTGTACGGAAGAAAGACGGCTCGTTGAGAATGTGTATCGATTATAGGCAGCTGAACAAGGTAACTATTAAGAATAAGTATACACTTCCAAGGATAGATGACATGTTTGATCAGTTGTAGGGGGCTAGATGCTTTTCAAAGATAGAGTTTAGGTCGGGGTACCACCATGTCAGAGTTCGAGAGAAATATATTCTCAAGACAGCTTTCAGGACCCGATATAGCCACTTCGAGTTCCTTATCATGTCCTTCGGGTTGATGAATGCACCTGACGTGTTCATGGACTTGATGAATAACCTATTTTGGCCATTTTTAGATCTGTTTGTGATAGTATTTATTGATGATATTCTAGTTTATTCACGTTCAGAGGATGAGCATACGGACCACCTACGAGTGGTGCTCCAAACCCTCCGTGATAGTAAATTATATGCTATGTTTTCTAAGTGCGAGTTCTGGTTGAAGTCTATAGCATTCTTGGGGCATATTGTATCCGATGGAGGTATAAAGGTAGACAATTAGAAGATTGAGGCTATGAAATCTTGGCCTATACCTACCACTCCGACAAAGATTTGTAGCTTTCTATGCTTAGCAGGATACTACCGGAGGTTCGTAGAGGGTTTTTCTTCTCTTTCAGCACCATTAACGAAGTTGACGTAAGAAGGAACTAAGTTTCAGTGGACAGAGGCCTGTGAGCAGAGTTTCCAAGAGCTTAAGAACATATTGACCTCAACGCTAGTTCTAGCACTTCCAGAGTGTCCAGATGGTTATGCCATGTATTGTGATGCTTGAGGTATAGGGTTAGGATGTGTCCTGATGCAACATGGGAAGGTAATTGTGTATGCTTCAAGGCAGTTAAGGAAGCACGAACGGAATTATCCAACCTACAACCTCGAGTTAGTTGTGGTTGTCCATGCACTTAAGATATGGAGGCATTATTTATATGGTGTTCATGTTGATGTATTCACAGATCATAAAAGCCTGCAATATATCTTCAAGAAAAAAGAGTTGAATTTGCGACAGAGGCGATGGCTTGAGATATTGAAAGATTACGATGTTAACATTCTCTACCATCCAGGGAAAGCTAATATTGTAGGAGATGCCTTAAGTCACCGATCTATGGGTAGCTTAGCACATGTAGAGGCCGAGAAAAGACAATTAACTAGAGAGATTCATCAATTGGCTTGTTTGGGGGTTCAGTTAGTATACTTTGGCAATGGTGGAGTTGTACTCCAAAATACTACAAAATCATCTCTCATAGATGAAGTAAAGGAGAGGCAGTACGAGGACCCAGAGTTGGTCGAGTTGAGAGAGAGACTTCTGCAGCAGAAGAAGTCGTTGTTAGAACTCAAGGGAGATAGGGTTCTTAAGTACAAGGTCGTTTGTGTGTTCTAGATGTAGCAGAGCTACGAGACAGGATTATTTTAGAGGCACATTATTCGTGGTACTCCATTCATCCTGGGTCGATGAAGATATATCATGACATCAAGGATTTGTATTGGTGGAATGATATGAAGAAGAACATTGCTGAGTATGTCACTCAGTGTCCTAGTTGCTAGCAAGTGAAAATAGAGCACCAGAAGCCCGGAGGGCTAATGCAGACTATAGAGATCCCGACATGGAAATGGGAGGCGATAAACATTGACTTTATCACGGGTTTACCTCATTCTCATAGTAAGTTTGATTCTATATGGGTGATAGTAGATAGGCTCACGAAATCAGCTCATTTCCTACCGATCAGATCTACATATATAGCAGAAGATTATGCAAAGTTATATATTAAAGAGATAGTGCGACTGCACGGAGTACTAATATCTATTATATCTGACCGTAGGGCCTAGCTTACAACACATTTTTGGAGGTCATTTCAGAAAGGTTTATGGACTCAGGTGAATCTCAGCATAGCTTTTCATCCACAGACTAATGGACAAGTCGAGCACACAATTCAGACGCTTGAGTAAACGTTACGAGCATGTGTATTGGATTTTAAAAGAACTTGGGATGAACATCTACCTCTTATCGAGTTTGCATATAATAACAGTTACCACTCTAGTATCTAGATGGCTCCATATGAGTCTTTGTATGGGCGTAAGTGCAGATCTCCTATAGGGTGGTTTGATGTTGGAGAATCTTGGTTACATGGACTGAACCTGGTTCAGCAGGACATATAAAAAGTAAAGCTTATCCGGGAGTGATTGTGACAGCTCAGAGTCGTCATAAGTCATATTCTGACGTGCGGCGATGAGACTTAGAGTTCGGGTTTAATGACTGAGTATTCTTAAAGATGTTACCTATGAAGGGCGTGATGAGGTTTAGCAAGAAAGGCAAGCTTAGACCATGGTATATTGGGCCTTATAGGATCATTCGAAGAGTGGGACAAGTAGCTTATGAGTTAGAATTGCCCTTGGAATTGGAGTCTATCCATCATACTTTTCACGTATCTATGTTACGGAAGTGCATTGGCGATCCTACCCGATTGGTTCCCAAGGATGATGTACATATTACAAAGGACTTGTCATACGAGGAAATTTCGGTTGCCATCCTAGACTGACAAATCTGCAAGCTACGAAATAAGGAGGTAGCTTTCGTGAAGGTTTTATGGAGAAGCAAGAATGTGGAAGAGATGACATGAGAAGTAGAGGAAGAAATGAAGTCTAAATACCCCCACCTATTTCAAACTGGAGATATGGCTCGAGGTGGGATACCTCAGCACAACCCTATTCAGGCCAGTAGGTCCTCATGTAAGCTCTTATTTTTTACTTTCCGAATTTATAATAGACAGCTGTATGAGGCCAAGTGTGGTATATATAGTATGTTTATCTGGCTGCGTGCAGGGTGGTTTTAGTCTAGTGTACAGAGGAGACTCTGCAAAAAAATTCCCAAAGTATCTAAGAGTAGACATTCGAGGACGAATGTTTCTAATGGGGAAAGGATGTTACATCTCGCGTTTTTCGTACGTTAAAGTTTCATCTTCAGTTAATTGACGTAGACTCGAGGATGAGATTTTCTTGAGATTATAAGCATTATGTTATTTCAAACACATGATGATCAAATTTGTGAAGGAGAGAAGGTAAGCAAATAGAAGAAAATGAGATCCGTTGATGGTTGTCTATTTGGGATAAAATACGGGCCGAGCGATAATACTCGATATTTATGAACTAGTACCATACAAGGTACTATATGACCATGATAGTATGATGTATAAAGTATATTAAAAATAAGTAGAACTTTAAGTAATTTGAGACAATTCTTAATTATATGGGTAATTGGTTAATTACCGGGTAATAAAATATTACCTAATTAATTAATTTGTTATGGGATAAGATTAAAATTTTCCCCTATACCTACGTGGCAGAAAGCCGCTTCCTAAAGACATGACTCTTAGTCAATTTTGATTAGGTGGCAAAATAATGTATTAGTTACCAAAACACTTCATTTCTACAATCAGAATGTTAGTCATTTTCAATACCAAGAACATTGCAAGCAAAATACTGTGCTAGTTACCAAAACACTTCATTTCTAAGATTTTCAACACCAAGAACACTACAATCAGAACGTTAGCAATTCCTAAAAAATTTCAACAAAACTTCTTGCAACCAAACAATTCCAACGAGAATTATTAGCACCTTAGCAACGTAAAATTTTGCGGTTCTAAAGGAGCACTGTACAACCTTTTTCAAGGATATCATACGGATTTTTTCCTACTCCAGGTATGTTAAGGCTAAGCCCTTTCTTCATTTTGGCATGATCACATAATTACATGCGTTTGATAACGAGACATAAAGAGAAATTCATATCCCAAAATTTATGTATATTTTCCTAGTCTAGTGATACAAATATTCTCCTTATTGAGACTTCATATTCAATTGAGTATTTCCTTCTTTCAGTCAAGAGAGCAGAGAGTCTATATATGCAGTATTATAGTATTTTCATTACCATCGAGCTATAATCAATGGGCAGGCCCCTATTGGGCTACCTCTGGTTAGATGGTAAGTTCTATACCGATCCTACTGTGGCCGAGCGCCTATGAGTGAGGCCAGTTGGTTGAGATATAGAGCCTAGTATGGCCAAGCTCCTATGAGCGAGCCTACTATAGAAGAGTAGTTATATATATATACCGAGCCTTATAGGGTCGGACAACTATTTTACTTACTATATTGAGAGAGTTGAGTCAGTATCAGTAGTTAAATATATCTTCAGATTATCTTCGACTCCCAATTACTTTCAGCCATTATATTATCAGTTCAGTTTCAGCTTTCACTTATATTATTGCCTTGCATACTCAGTACATTATTTCGCACTGACGTCCCTTTTTTGGGGGACGCTGCATTTCATGCGTGCAGGTTCAGATAGACAGGCGGGTAGACCTCCTCATTAGGTATTGTTCAAGTTCAGCTTTATCAGTAAGCTTCACGTCCTTCAGAGTTGTCGGGTTTAGAAGTTTTGTCTACATCTTATGTATATATACATATGGGCTATGGGTAGGTCGAGGCCCTGTTCCGATCACAATACATCCATCAGTAGCTTGTAGACATATCCTGTTAGTTAGTGCAGTATGTTGGGCTTGTAGGCCTGTATGTATATTTTGTTGGCTTGACAGTTGTAGAAGTTATGACGGCCTTGCCGGCCCAGCTTTATATTGACATTTAGTCATCGTTAGTTTCCATTCAGTTTTATATTTTGCTTCGCAAATTCTTTTGCAATGTGGCTCTGGCCAAAGTATGACATTATATGTCCAGAGTTCCTGAGTCGCAAGTTTGTACGTAAGGATAGGTGAGGAACCGTATGCCGGTTTCGCCTCCAGGCTCGGGGCGTGACATGTGAATCAAGCCGCAAATCTTCATCCACTTCCTAAGTCGCGCCACTAAACTTGCACTCCAAGTATTCTGTTTTGGTCTTGCTCAACTTGAAACCTTTAGACTCCAGGGTCTGCCTCCAAACCTCTAACCTCTCGTTAACACTACCTCACATCTCGTCAATCAGTACAATGTCATCTACAAATAACAAGCACCATGGCACCTCCCCTTGAATGTGTCGCATAGGCACGTTGATTGTAGGGCAAACAAAAATGGGCAAAGGGCTGACCCCTGGTGCAACCCCATCCCAATCGGGAAGTATTTCAAGTCCTCTCCCACTTTCCTCACCCGAGTCTTAGCTCCATCATACATATCTTTAATAGTTCTAATGTATGCAACAGTAACACCTCTATTCTCCAAACATCTTCACAGCACCTCCATCAACATTTTATCATAAGCCTTCTCTAAGTCGATGAACATCATATGTAAATCTCGCTTCCTCTTCCCACACTGCTCCATCAACATCCTAACTAGGTGAATAACTTATGTAGTCGAATTGGTTCACTAAAATAGATACAATCTTCCTCATCCTAAGCTCCACCACCCTCTCCCATACTTTCATAGTATGGCTCAGTAGCTTGATATCCCGATAGTTGTTGCAATTTTTGATATCAGCCTTGTTATTATACAACGAGATTATCATACTCCATCTCCATTCCTCGAGCATCATTTTCGTCTAAAAATAATATTGAACATCCCAGTTATCCATTTCAAGCTTGCCCTACTCACGCTCTTCCAAAATGCCATCGTGATTTTGTCTGTCTGATCGTTCTTCCCCTTGCTCATCTTACGCATAACCACCTTTACCTCATCAAGTTTTATAAGTCTATAATACCCAAAGTCCCGATGACTCTTGGAGTGATCTAAGTCACCCAACACAATGTTCCTATCCCAATCTTCGTTCAAGAGTTTATGAAAGTAAGTCTGCCATCTCCGACGAATAAGTGCCTCATCCAACAACACTCTGCCTTCCTCGTCCTTGATTCATTTCATTTGGTCCAGATTATGGGTCTTCCTTTCACACACCTTGGCTAGCCTGTACAACTTCTTATCCCTTCCCTTTCCTCCTAGTTCTTCTTGCAAGCGTTCAAATGTAGAAGTCTTAGCCACTGTTACTGCTATATTCGCTTCCTTCATAGCCACCTTACACCGCTCCCTGTTCGTCCTCTTCTCCTCCTCGTTCGTGCTCTCCAAAAGCTTCAAATATGCCGCTTTCTTAACTTCCACTTTACCTTGGACCTCAGTGCTCCACCACCAGTCCCTTTTGCGACCACCAGATGGGGCCCTTCGAGACCCCCTAATACCTCCCTAGCAACCTCCCAATGCAATTCAAAGTCATGGTGCACATACCACTCACGTCCCCACTGCTCCTCCATGCCTCCATAGCCAAAAACTTATCCCCCAACTCTAGGGCTCTGTCTTTAGTCAAAGCTCCCCACTTGATCCTAGGTAGACCATGCGTAACCCTCTTTCTTCACTTCCATATAATCTCCAAATTCATGACCAGGAGCCTATGTTGGGTTGTGACGTTCTCACTCGGGATGACCTTGTAGTCCGCGCACAAACTTATATCAAATCTTCTGAAGAGTAGATAGTCCATCTATGTCTTAGCTACCGAAATATGAAAAGTAACCAAGTGCTCCTCCTTCTTCGGAAAACTTGAGTTAGTTATCACCAAATCAAACGCCTTTGCGAAATCTAGCTGCGAAGTTCCTCCTCCGTTCTTAACCCCAAAACTAAAGCCTCCATGCATGTCATCGCAACCCCCATATACCGCCCTAATGTGTCCATTAAAATCCTTTCCTATGAAAAGCTTCTCAGTATGAAGGATGTCATGCTTATCCCAATGGATAGAAGATACTCAGCTCCGCACAACATAGGGATTAACACCTTTTAGAGAAGAACATAGAATAGTAGAAGATCCAACATGTAGAACACGGAAATCATTATAAATTCATGAATTAGAAATGCTGTAATATACTTTTTCCCATAACTTCTCATACCAGACCAACCCACTGAATGAAGAGTGGGCGAACAATATGAAAAATATATCATAAATGTTGAATTCTAAGAAAGAGGGGGGAGGGGGAACCTCATCCAAGTTCTCCCAGAAGCGCATTTTAACCTCCTCGTCCAAGCCCACTTGGGTGCATACGCACTAATCACATTTAAAGTAAAACTCCCAACAACTAGCTTAATGCTCATCACCCGGTCGTTCACCCTCCTAACCTCCACCACTAGCTCCCGGAGATCCCTATCAACCAAAATTCCTATCCCGTTCTTGGCCCCATGCATCTAGAGTACCATTGTTTAAACCCGTCTACATCTTGTGCCTTATCTCCCATCCATCTTGCCTCCTGGAGACAAGCAATATTTATATTTCTCATATAGAGATTCTTTTCTAACTCTATAAACTTTTCCGTCAAGGTCCCTATGTTCCAGAACCCAACTCTTATCCTAGAAGCACCCTTACCACCCTTACCCCCACCCTCCTACCCCTTCGAGGACCACTCCCTCCCTAAGGACATGACCTTACCCTACCATCATTAAGTATAGCCACTATAATCAAAGCAAACTATGACTTCGAGAGTACATCTTGAACTAAAAGACACAAAAGTGGGGAAAAACTAAGGTACTGAGAAAGATAGTAGCAGCAAATAAATCTAAGTACCCTCAACGATGCTGATAGGCCCAAAAGCAAATACAAGTGATCTAAGCAATACAAATGAATGAACAAACAAGTGATCTAAACAAGTAAACCATGGCTAGAGCACAACAACTAATAGAGAATACACTATGAACAGAGAACAGATTTAAACAAAGTATAACAAAAACAGAGTGCAACCAAAAAAAAAATGTAGAACATGGTACCATCATCAGAGATCTTCCCGGAGTTGCTGGATGATGACTTAAGTGGCTTGAAAGACGGGTTTCGTGGTTCCCACACGCCGGCACGACTAGGTTGGATATCGCCAGTGTCGGCTGCCCTTGTTCACACCTGAAAAAGAAACACACTCCCACACGCACACAAGTCTGGGGCAAGGGTACGAGAGGAAGAGAGAACGGCCAACAGAGTCGGGGGTGAAAGTAGTCGCAGGCGTCCCACCGGCATTGAGAGGGACGACGAAAACCACGGGATAAAGGAAATAAAGATGTAGGATGAGAGAGATGAGGGGTGGGAGAAAGGTAAATTAAATAAAACGAAAATTCAAGTGAGTAAAATGTCTTCTATTTCATCTTAAAATTGAATTACATGTTGTTCATAGTTCATTACGAAACATTCAGACGCTTCCACCTTAAAAGAAAAAAGCATTACAAAATCAAACTAATCGTTCTTCTTTTAAAAAGAATGTAAGTGAATATCATCTGAATTATGAAAAAAGAGCCATGTTAATACTGTAATATTTGTTTTTTTTACTTTCTTTCTAAAAGAAAAAATTGCCTAGGTTGTGTCAACTTTGATGGATTTTTAACAATTTATTTGAATATATACGAAAGGTAAGTACATGCAGAAGGACGACACGGTACCCTATTTCCTCATTTGCTATATGTGGAATGTTACGAAAAGATACGATATTAAAACTAATTAATGCCCTCATTTTGTTTTGGTGTCTAACAATCTAATATAGATTAGGGAAATATTGGTTCTGTTAAGTGATCTTCGGTGAGGGTAGTTAGCAGAAAGTACGAATAAATGTGAACAAAAATCTATTGGGATCGAACTATTTTATGAGCTGCTCCTTGCTGCCAATATTCTCTTCCGTAAATATTAACTAAATCTGTTTCTAATATTTTGCAAATATTTGCTATTACTTGCTTCATTTTTTCATAATTCACACTCTGTGAGATATTTAAGAGAGAATTGTTAAATAAGTGAGATATTTAAGAGAAATAAATAATAGTTTAAACAAATACTTTTGTGATTATTAAGACAAAATATTAAAAGTCCTTACACAAGTGTACATACATATATATATACATACATACATATATATATACATACATACATATATATATACATACATACATATATATATACATACATACATATATATATATATACATACATATATATATACATACATACATATATATATATATATATATATATATATATATATATATATATATATATATATATATATATATATGTATCTTAAAAGACAGATAGTAAACCGAATATAATAGTTACAAGATGCAACAATAACATTAATAATTGAAGATTTTGTATGTCAATCTTGATGTAAAGTTGTTAGGATTGAAATAAGCACGTGTCATGCGGAAGCTAATAAAATAAATTTTGAACAACGATAAATTAAACAGTAAAAGAGAAATATATCAAAAGAGATATAAATATTTAACGTAGTTCTGTCAATTGACTTACATTCACATGCAGAGAGGCACACAAAAGTGGTAGGATAACACTTGTTCCAAAAATTCTCCTCCTAAACAAGACTCTTCGAATGCCTTATGGCTACATTGTGGACGCTACTAAATGAGAAGGGATGATCATCAATTTATAGAAGTCCAAAATCTTTTCCTCTTAGAAAAAGGATTAGCCAAATATGAAAAAATTATATTTTTTTTTGTAAAAGGTAAAATTAATTATTGATAAATATATTGTCATTCCTTCAAGAGCTAGGAAAAAGAAATATGATAAAAAATTTTTTAGGACAAATACCTAATAATTCTCCCCCTTCGCCTGAATTTTTTGATAAAATAAACTTGACCCACATTCTTCACGTAACCTTAAGCAAGTTGTGTTTCCAAATCTCTACCCCAAAGTTTATCTTAACGTGAGTAGCACCTCGGTCCAATTTTCTCAAATAAAACTCATGATTATTGTTAAATAGGTTGCGGCTAGAAATAAACCTGCCTAGTGAACCCGTCTTGAATCTCGTGAGTAGCACCCCGATTAAAATTTCTCAAACAAAAATCATGATTATCGTCAAATAGGTTGCGGCTAGAACTAAACCTGCCTAGATAAATCTGTCTTGAACATTGCACTGATACGACTTGTTAGGATCGAAATAATCAGGTGTCATGCATAAGCTAACAAAGAAAATCTTGAACGAAGATAAATCACACAACAAAAGAGAAATATATCAAAAGAGAAAAAAAAATATTTAGCGTGGTTCGGTCAGTTGACCTACATCCACATGCAGAGATGAGCAATTCACTATATAAAATAGAGTACAAAATATCAAGGGAATAAACTCAAAAAGAGACAGATACAAGTGGCAGAATAACACTTGTCACAAGACTCTCAAATGCCTTATGGCTAGATTGTGGATGCTACTAAACGAGAAAGAAGGGTCCTCACATAGAAGTCCAAAACCTTTTCCTCTTAGAAAAAGGACTAGCCAAATTTTAAAAATTATATTTTTTTTTCGTAAAAGGTAAAATCAATTATGATACATATATTTCCATTACTTTGAGATATAGAAAAATCAAATATGGTAAGAAAATTAGGACAAAAATCGAACAATTCTCTTCCTTGGCCTGAATTTTCTGATAAAATAAACTTGATACACGTTCTTCATATATTCTTCAGCAAGTTGCATCTCCAAATCTCTAGCGCAAAGTTTTTCTGTAAGTGAATAGTACCCTAGTAAAAATTTCTCAAACATAAATCATGATTACCGTCAAATAGGTTGCAGCTAGAACTAAACCCGCCTAGATAAACCTGTTTTGAGTCTCGCTCTGATACTACTTGTTAGAATCGAAATAATCAGGTGTCATGTAGAAGCTAACAAAGCAAATCTTGAACGAAGATAAATCAAATAGAAAAAGAAAAATATACCAAAAGATACAAAAATATTTAACGAAAAAGTACCTAAAATGCCCCTATAGTCTTTGCTCAGGTGCACTAATACCCTCCGTTAAATATTGAGCCCATCTATGTCCCTATCGTTACCCAAACCGTGGTATTATTGCCCCTTTAGGCTAACAGACATATCTTTAGCCTCCTGCCACCATTAATAAGTCTTAATTAATGTTAACCAATTCTTACCAAACCCTACCCCTTTTTACCAACACCACCTCCTTTTATTTACTCCTTATTGCCTCTTTCCTTTTTTCTTCTTCTTTTTCTTATTATTATTATTATTATTATTATTATTATTATTATTATTATTATTCTATGATTTCACTAATCTCAACTCAATTTTTCTTGCCATCTCATAAACTTTGAAATAAGTTTAGGTTTAGGGTAATTTTTCTATCATCTAAAGCATCTCCACCCATAAAGAAAATGTCTGAGTGTTCTAGTGTCTAAATTGAGTTGGAGAAATTGTCACTGTAGAAAGGCTGCTGGGATCTTAGTTGCGACTGCCAAAACTGTCTGGAAGACCCAATTGGAGAATATAATGAACACCATCTACTTCATTGGGAAAGATTTGGCCTCAACAAGACCAAACCAAAATCCAAGAAAAAAGGAAAAATCACTGAAAAGCAATTTCGAGCCAAATATAAAAATAAAGACCCTTCTATTGGCTCATTAAGTAGTCCCGGTAAGCATGTTGGGAGACAGTTTTTCAAATGTTCAAGGCCGGAGGTAAGTCTCAATTAATTTTATGTGGAATAAGATCAATTTACAGGTAAATAGATGTTTCGGGTTAATTCTTTGTGATATTTGGACAGGGAAAAAAAGTTCTTATTGGGAATGGGAGGATGACGAGCTTCCTTCTAGAATCAAGAACTAATCTGCAAGTTAAAAAAGGAAAAAGATAGTCTTCTACAAGAAAAAAATATTTTTGCAGCAAAGGATGGTCGATTTTGAAAACTATATGGCTGAAGGAATTGAGAAGGTGAAAGAAATGATGATTTGAAGAAGAAAGTTATAGAGCTTGAGAATTTGCTAGCAGTTGATGTTGGGTTGATTCAAAAGTTGAAGGATAAAGTGTTTAAGCAATGGATTGTCATTGGAATATCATGGTGTTGCTTTGTTGGTTTAATCTCAAGTTGGATAATATAATGTGACTATCATGGTGCTGCTTCGAACTACTTGAAGTTGTCAACTGTTGAACTACTAAAAGTTGCAATGTTTTGAACTTTTGTTGGGAATATTGTTGTAATGTTTTGAACAACTTGAAGTTATTTTTCTTTACATGTATAGTGTAATATTGAAATGAAAGTAGTTGCAATATTTTCTTCTATCACATTCAAACAAATTATATGCTAATGAAAAGTGCAATCACATTCAAACAAGTCTTTACTAAATATGATCATATCATTCAAAGTTAGATATGAAAATTCACAATTACCAAAACATAATTATTCTTAACCAATGAAAAAAAATAAGATGTACTCAACCACCTGATGGTTAAGATAAAAGAGCTACCATAGAGTTTAAACATCCACAAAACAATCATTAACTACAACTTCACTTAAATAGAAAGATCTGAATTAGCTGCTGCTCCTTTTCCCTTCCTTCCCGTCACCTTCAGTTTTTGTTTTTGTTGTCTCTTTTTGCAACTAGTTGGATGTCATATCTGTCTTTCCTTTCCAAGTGACCTTCTTTGGTGAGTAACGCAAGTTGGTTGGCATTGATATACCAATGTGATCTCTCTTGAACCGAATCCTTCTTGTTCCAGTTATGCTTTGCCTAGTCATTCTTTTTTTGTAGTCTTGTTTGTGTCTCAGAAATAATCATTGGCCTCAATGGGGGCTTTTCTTCATTCCCAATCTAGAGACCATATGCAGCAGAAGTTTGTGTGGCAAAAGTTTTACATTGGCTGGAAAACACTAATTGCTGGGATTGTTGTGTGGCATCTCGAAATGCATTAGACTCTTCTTCACTTTGAAATGCATCAATCTCTTCTTCACTTTGAAATGCATTAGAGGTTTGACTGCATGCTGCTCTTTTCCTCATGTGTGAGCACATTCCAGCATCAGTATCCTATCATGCCAAGATTATATATCAATTACAATAATGTAACTGAAAGTAGATAATAATTATGAAAATCTTTACCTTGTAACATGCTCTTGCATTGTGGTTTTGTTCACCACATTTGCTTCAAGTAATCTGACCTCCCTTTCTTGAAATAGTCCTAAAGCCTACAAGTACATCTCTTTTGCTGGAGATTGACTGTGTGTCTATCCCCACCTTCTGATACCTCATATCCACTATTACCACCAAAACCCACCTTACAACCTTGAGCAATTTGCCTATAATCACTAAAGAGTTTCATGCTTTGTGGGTTGTAATCAACAGTCTACCTGCTCACCTTAGCTTCATTAGCAACCAACAATTTTATTACTTTTATTACCCTAATTTCTTCCAATATTTTGATGATAGGCTTGCTCCTAGCCTCCAATATCCTAACATTGAATCACTTAGTGAAATTATTGTCTACTATCATGTTCTTACACTAAGTACAAAATTGTTGTCTACCACCATGTTCTTACACTGAGTATCAAGGTAAGCTCTACACCAAGAGGTTGGTAGATAGTGCAACAAATCTTCTGCAGCATTCTTAGACAATTCTCCCAATTTTGACAATTGATCTACAAATGCTTCCTCATAACTACTCCAGGTACACCACCATATTAGTTTTTTTGTTTCACCCCTTCTCCATTTTTATACCAGTTTGCTTCAATATATCTCAAACAATATATGTGATGTTCTTCAGGCAGCACAGTCTTCAATGTATCTAGCAAACCCTATGATATCAAAGAACAGAAAAACAAAAATTACAGAAATTCATAAAACAAGGAGAACAATTAAAATTCAGAATGCTATAATAAACATTACCTTCTGCATATCAAAAATAAATGTCACTCCAGTACCATCTTTTAGGTCCAAAGAACTTTGCAGCATCTCCATAAACCAGGTCCATGTCATGCTATTTTGTTTATCAACCACAACCCATGCTAATGGATAGAATTGGTTCATAGCATCTTGACCAATGACAACCAACAACTGGCCTTTAGCCCTTCCTTTCAAGAGTATAACAACCCGATCGGTTATTTTGAGAATTTAAGCTTCGTTCGCTGGTGTAAGATCTTGAACAACTTCATATTATGTGTATCGACTTGCGTGCATGGTTGAATTCAGTTACCGGATGGTTCAGAGTTAAATTGGAAGAAGGAATCTAGTTTTGGAAGTTTAAATTGTGAGAATTTGACCGGAATTTGACTTTTGTGTAAATGGCTCCAGAATGAGTTTTGTATGATTTCAACAGCTTTGTATGGTGATTTTGGACATACGTGTGCGTCCGAATTCAGATTTGGAGATCCGTAGGGTAATTTGAAGCATTTCGGAAAAAATTGGAAAAGTTAAAGTTTGGAAAATGGAGAAGTTTGACACATAGTTGACTTTTGTGATATCGAGGTCAGAATGGGATTCCGGGAGTTGGAACAGCTCCATCTTGTCATTTGGGACTTGTCGGCAAAATTTGGCGTCATTCCGGGTTGGTTTGATTGGTTTCGGCATGAGTTTTCAATGTTGGAAGATTTGGAAGTTTATAGTTCGATTCATGGCGCGATTTGCATTTTATGCATTGTTTGATATGTTTTGAGATCAGGAGCGAGTCCGTATTAGGTTATAGAACTTGTTTGTGTGTGTAGATGGAGTCCCGGAGGCCTCGGGTGTGTTTTGGACGAGTTTCGGATGCTCTGCATGGTTTTGGAACATGTTTGATTTCTAGTGTTTTCACACCTACGACCTTGGAGCGCAGGTGCGAATCTGCTTCTGCGTGAGCCTGATCGCATCTGTGATCTTTGAGGCCTAGAAGCAAGCTCACTTCTGCGAATGCTGGAACGCATGTGTGAAACCGCTTCTGCGGTTGGTCTATCGCATCTGCGAAGGAGTCCGCTTCTACGCTCCAGTTATCGCTTCTGTGGTGACGCTGATGCGGCTAATTGTCCGCAGATGTGGACCTAGGCCTATAAGTTAAGTTCCCAAATACGAACGTCTGCCTGCAAATACGATAGCGCAGATGTGGAAGTGCTGGGTAGAATCCTTTATATCGAGGGTATGGCCATTTCTTTTATATTTTGAGTTTTGGATTTCGATTTTGGGAGCTTCTTTTTGGATTTTTCAAGCAAATCGATTGGGTAAGTGTTCTTCACCTAGAATGTAACATATTCCATGATTTTATCCTTGTTTTCATCATTTAAATTGTGTTTTGGATTGAGGAAAATGTTGGTTTTTAAAGAAAATTTCTAAAATGAAAAATCATGGTTTGAGGGACCAAATAGTACCGGAATTTGATAATTTTTGTATGGTTGAACTCGTATTGGAATGGAGATTCGGTTTTTGTAAAATTTATTGGGTTCCGTAGTGCGGGCCCGGGGGTCGACTTTTGGACCAAATTTTGGATTTTGTTAAAGATTGAAATGTTATGATCCGGAATAGTTTCTTCTGAGTTTTATTTGTGCTTGAAGTTATTTTGGTTGGATTTGAGTCGTCCAGAGGTTTTTTCACCCGAGAAGCGCATTTTAGATTATCGGTATGTCTTCTTTGAGGTAAGTATCTTGTCTAGCCTTGTGTGGGGGATTTTCCCTTAGAATTTGAGTCTTCTATGTTGATTTTAGTTTGTGTACGCAAGGTGAAGAGTGCGTGCTTGGACTTATTTGTGAAAAGTTGGCCTTTAGGTTTCTTAGGTCCTTATACTCACTGTGTATGAAGTTGTTCGTGATACGTTTGAGTTCCTATTTGTTGGTTTCACTTCTACATGCTTTAGTTAGAATTAATTGCTTTAGGATTCACTCTTATTGCCTATTTGACTCTTATTTGACTAAACTGAAGATTTGCCTCTTTTATTGTCATGCTATCTTTTCATAACTGCTTATCTTTAATTGAAATTGTTATTATCTCATCATATAATTGTTTAGTCTTAATTGGAGTGATGACTATCTTCTGCTGCTTACCATTATTTAAATTGTTGAATATCCTTCGCAATTGCGCAATCTTAAAAGGAGTTTAGATAACTTATATCTTAGTTGACTTGCCTTTATTTGGAACTATTTGACTCGTGTTGGCTTCCTTATTGTTGACTTGTATATTGTGGGGTTGTTGCTACATGTTAGGTTTCCCTTATTGAACTATTCCCTTTATGCGTAGCATTCTTTACTGTGGTTATTCCTTGTGAATTAGTTCTACCGCTTCTTTGTGATTTAAATTTCTTGAATTGATTTACTCACCATACTTTGTATTATTGTCATTTTTGCTATTGTACTTGTTGTGGTGATGTACGAGGTTTCCGCCGTGCAGTAACTGTTATATTTGTTGGTTGCACAATATATTTACTTTGGGACTATGGAACGGTATTCCGATAGATCCCCCTGCACATTTACGTTTGGGACTACGGGACAGTATCCCGGTAGATCCCCCTGTTCTGCCTATTTACTTTGGGACTATGGAACAGTATTCCGGTAGATCCCCTGCACATTTACGTTTGGGACTACGGCACGGTATCCCGATAGATCCCCTTATTCTGCATATTTACTTTGGGACTACAGAACGGTATTCTGGTAGATGTCTCTACACATTTACGTTTGGAACTACAGGACGGTATCCCGGGAGATCCCCTGTTATTATCACTGTGTGCTGAGTTGTTGTTTTTCATTGATCCTATCCATGTGTAAACATTCTACGTGTTGTCTGTTCTTTTCCTTATGCTTACTAGCCTGTATGAACTATGTTAGGACACTTGCACAAGCATACACGTGGCTAAGCACCCTTAACGGATAAGAGGCTTCTTGATATTGCTGAGTATAGACGCACACCCTTGTTTATTTGCCTTCCATGTGAGAATGACTCTATTTGGAACGTGAGTTGTCAGTATGATCATGAGGCATGATGAGAGCACAGGATGCCAAGTATTAAGGTTCATGTATTGAGACCCGTATTGTATGATTATGAGATGAGGTGTCACAAGGTGACTTATATTCAAAGGATATTTGTTTGAAAAGATTATATTCGAAAGGTATTCATTTTTAAAGAACTATTTTTGAAAAATATTTATTTGAAAGAAGTATATTTTGAAATATTTTTATCACTTGAAGGATTTGACTAATTGATTGAAGTTTGTTGGCAAAGACCTAATGTGAAAACTGCCGTAATTGCTGAGTTATGACTTGTCTTTACTATATTTGTGATTTCAAATTTGTGTTGTATTTCCGTTCACTTTTATGTGTTCTTATTATGGTATTCCATTGTTACTTGCTGTTTTCTTTCCTTATTGCAATTACTGTATTGTTAGACACATCTCGTAGTCTTTATATAGATATCATGTTCTGTTGTTTCAATACTTATACTTGTGTAGTTTATTAGACCGGTAGGTGTCTTAACTGTTCCTCGTCACTACTCCACCGAGGATAGTCTTGATACTTACTGGACACTGCTGTGATGTACTCATACTATACTTCTGTACATTTTTGTGCAGATACATGCATTGGATCGCTAGTAGCTGTGCGGACCGTTGTTTTGGAAACTCAAGGCAACCTGTTGCTACTTTCGCAGGTTTCGGAGTCACCTTCTTATTTGTATTTACACCGTTCATTCTTATTTCGAGACAGTTATATTTTAGAGGATTTTTAGCAACTTTATAGAACTTATGACTTGTACTACCGGTTTTGGAAATTTGTAAGTTTTGTAAAGATTTCTATATAGAGGCTGTTAGATTTTCTTTATTATTGTTGTTATTCAGTAAATGTTAGCTTACCTAGTCCCTAAGACTAGGTGTCATCACGAAACCCAACAGAGGGGAAATTGGGTCATGACAAAGAAAGTCTCATCTAACCCTACAAATGGCCTCAAACCATTTTTCCAACCTTGCTTCAAAGCATAAAAATATATGTACATTCTAAGGAATCTTCTTTTTCCTGCCAACAATTCTTCTTTTGATATGTTTATGATAACATCACTTCCATGATTACTATTCCCAATTTCTTGAGAATATGCCTCAAGCTTCTTGTAATGATCAACAAAGTTGCCCTCTTGTTTTTGCAAAGCCAATATTTTGTCCCTCTTCAATTTTCATTTGGAGACATTTAACATGTAATCATCCTTTAGTTCCTTTTTCATATCCCTCACCTTAAATTTTGGGTTGTTTTGGATTTTGTTTTTTAAGTAATGAGCCAATGTAGAAGTATCAGATCTCTTGTACACAAAAAGCATCATCACATATGTGGTTTGGATTTAAAGTCTTGATTTTAAACCCTTGTATATCCTTATTAGCAACAGAATAGAAATTGATGACATGTCTTGCTTCATGTATATCCTTAAAGGTCATACCTAAGTATAGATCCATATATTTTTTCAATTTTGTACCTAGATTTTTCCTCCTCTCTTGGTTAAGTATTTCAAGTTCCTCAGAATTATATTCATCATAGTCAGATGCACCAAACTGAAACAAATCATCACTTTTTTCACCCTCAATAGAAATTTCTACTTGTACATCAAGATTTTCAGTATGCTATATGATATTTAAAGTAAATACAGTAAGCTCAAGGTCATCCCTATCAACAACAAAGAACTCTATAACCTTGAATTGAGAAGAAATGAGAAGCTGAAGTGCCCTAATTCTATTATCATTATCAACCACATAATACTTGTCGGATGAGCCTTTCACTAAAAGTTGTTTAACTTCATTAAACCCTATATTGATGAACTCTTCACTAATGTCTCTAACAGACAATAAATCTGGATAAAAATCAGTCCATTTGTTGACTAGAAAACCACTATAAAGTAACTGAGGTGAAAGGACTCAATGACCCCCATAGTTGAAAATAATATCCACCTTATCAATCATCCTTGAAGGAAGCACATGCTAAAAAGGGGATAAGCAAACACAGATGGATCACATCAGCTATCGATAAATGACAAAAGAAAATGACTAAAAAAATATAAAAGTAAGATACTAAATCGGAACCAACAAACACCCAACATAACCATAAAAAGTCACACCTTTACACAATAAACTATCATTTTCACATGATTATTGTACCAGAAATTAAAAAAAAAAAAGAACAAGGCTTTACAAAACCCTATACCCTTCAGAGAATAGAAGGGTTTAAAACTTGAAAGTAAAATTATAAAAGCTACTGACCTTGATTTTGTCATTGAACTCAGACATCAATTTTCAACCAATCTCTCCTCACGATTATGCCCAGCAGTGAAAATTCTAGTTGAAGTGTGGTGAAATTGGAGAGGGACCGATCGATTTTGTCTAAGTATAATAAAGGAAAAAGTGAAAAAGTGGGTATATAAGAATGGGTCGGGTAAAAAGGTATGGGGTAGTAAAAAAGGAAAATTTAATTAGTTTATTTTATTAAGACACGTGGCACACTTAAATCTGTATTAGGCTAAAGTAAGGACCCATCAGGTAAAAAGGTATTGGGGGGGGGGTAGTAAAAAAGGGAAATTTAATTAGTTTATTTTATTAAGACGCGTGGCACACTTAAATCTGTATTAGGCTAAAGTAAGGACCCATCAGCCTAGAGGGGCAATAATACCACGGTTTGGGTAACGACATGGACACAAATAGGCTCAATATTTAACGGAGTGTATTTGTGCACCTCGCGAAAACTACAGGGGTATTTTAGGCCCTTTTCATGTAGTTTGGTCAATTGACCTACATCCACATGCGGAGATGAGCAATTCACTATATAAAACAGAATCTAAAATATCGAGTGAATAATCTTACAAAGTCCAAAACTTTTTTCCCTAAACAAGACCCTAAAATGCCTTGTGGCTACATTGTAAATGCTACTAAATTAGAATGAATGATCATTAATATATAGAGGTCCAAAAGCTTTTCTCCTAGAAAAGGATTAGCCAAATATGAAAGAATTTTCGTGAAAGGTTAAATCAATTATGGTAAATATATTATCCTTCCTTAAGAGATAAAAAAATAAATATGGGAAGAAAATCAGGACAAACACCTAATAAACAAATGGGTAGCTCTCATTGAAATTAATAATAATCTAAACCGAAAAAGTTGTATTATGTTCTTTTCAGATTTGTGCGCATGATGGTGCAAGTTTCTTATGAAGATAGTTAAGCAAGCTAGCACATTATGATTATGGATGCACCATTGTCCTTATTTGTTTTTGAAATATCTTAAAGGATGGTTTTCACTCTAAACAATAACACAAAAATAAGTGAGTTAAATTATTATTATTATTATTATTATTATTATTATTATTATTATTATTATTATTATTATTATTATTATTATTATAATTATATCTAACTCTTTGTTCTTTTACACGTTACTTTATCCCAATCCTAGGATTTTATGGAGTCCAATGATATCTTTAACATTTATGTTCTCGCTTTTCTGTGGCTGCTATGTGTTATACTCTCACTTATTTGTAGACTATAGTATCTTTAAATTGCAAGAATAAATCAATTCGAAATTCCTAATGTTTTCTTAGAGCCTTGAGTTAGATTCCTGCATATAATTAATGCATCTTCATTTCAACAAAGTAAACACCCCTAATTTATCATCTTATACTATCTGCTCCAATGAAAATTCGCCAAAGATTTCACTGTTTCTTTCTTAAGAAGAACTTTAAATATTTGCTAAAACCAAAACTGCGTGCACACGTATTATCCCCTAGGGAATCATAGAATATAAGCGACTGATCATTATATCAAACTGTTTAATTAACACAGTATAAATTGATCTACTTTAATTTCTTAAGTGTTTACATGTTATTGGACTTAATCATAAAATCAGATACTGAGTGATCTTCTAATGGACAAAGTGCATCTTTGAGGAATATAAGAACCAATGGAATATGTTCCAGGAATGAAAAAGAAAATCTATAGAAAAATTGTGAAAGGGAAAGGAAAGATAAACTAATTAAAAAGAGAATTTTTATTGTAAAAGAATTGAAGATTGTTCATCTGGAAGCTTTTAATACCATCAACAAATTATGTGATTAATCATGTTTAGAGGAATAATCCAACAATAATTCTACTGAGTGCACTCCATGATAGCTTTTGGCATATATCCTCATAATAAGTTCAAATCTAGCTAGGCTCTATAGAATACGGAACAGAATTTGCATAAAAGATTAATTAATATATATTAGTAATGAATTGTATGAACCACCTCATTTAAAAGATTAATCGTTTGAGAAGATTCACTTTTTTTTATTTATTTATTTATTTATTTATTTTGGGTTTACAATAATTACACTTCTACTTTTAAATTTTTTTTTTTAAATGGAGAGATTTCCGAGGACGAATTAATATACTTTTTACTGCTTTTACAGTTTAATTACTAACAATAGTCATTTTCTTGATTGTCTGCATCAAGTCATATGTATAAGAAAACCATAAATTAAAACCAGCTGTCACCAATGTGCATCTATGTGACGAGAAGTAAGTATCCAACAAATGGAGGAAAATGCCACTAAAACTGAATAAAAAGAAAAATCAGCTAATGAGGAATGTCTTAAATGCACATTACTTTTTATTAATAATAATCTTGTCTGGTTAAGATGCTCCTTCCATTTCTTCTTTTACCTTAATCTTTTCTTTGCAACAGCTTTAAGTCATTGGAAATATATGGTCCACTAGTTAAGGGGAAAAATTACTCCTGCTTAAGTATTTATGGATACAAGATATATGTCTTTTATACATATATTATCACGTAATTATAGTTAAATAGTATGTATTTTGACTTTAATTATTAGTTGCCAAGACAAAATACTCTAGTTTGATGCAAATATATAATGCGGATAAGTATTTACTTCCTATTATCCCGAGCCCCACCCAATTTCCTTTTTCTTTTCTTTTTCAAAATTATTTTGCATCTTCCCAACAACTATTATCCGACCAAATTTCATCCTCCATTAATGATTTATTTGTGCTTGATGCACTTTGTGTTTCACTGCATATACCTTCCCTCCACACATATCATGTATGGAGAGAAAAGGTTCTGAACTGGGTTGGGAGACGGAAGGCAGCAGCGGAGATATAGAGGTTTTGAGCGCGGTGTTGCGTTCAACTTGAACTATATATAAAGTTAGGGTGTGCCTAGTATGATGGAAGTAATTTATTTTCCATGAGATAGTTATTTTTCGTCGTGTGACTAGTAGTTACGGAGAAAAATATTTTTCATAAAAAAAAAATATTCTCTTACTTAGAGGTGAAAATCATTTTCCTTATAAGTTATCTTAAATTTACATTAATTGCTATAACCAAACACCAAAACATATTCTTTTAGGAAAGTATTTTTCATGAAGAAAATTTCAAAATAAAATATATTTCATTAAAAATAACTTTCGTCATATCAGACACACCAACTGATAGGTAAATGCAATAATCATTCCATTTCGATTTAGTTGAGGTAGTTTGACTCGATAGGGAGTTAAAAAAAAGTAGACTTTTAAAACTTGTGATCTTAAAAGTGTGAGGGGTAAAAGTTTTGTGGGGCTATGAAGATTTTAAAGTTAAATTATTTTTAAATTTAAAAATATATTATTTATTTTAAAACAGACTAAAAGGAATTTATATCGTCTAATTTGAAACGGAGGGAGTAGAGGAAGAAATTAGAGGTGCAAGAAAGGGTCCCCACCTTCCAAGCCTAAAGTTAATAAATGCTCTTACAAAAATATAGAAACTCACACTAACCTATCTGCTATCTGCTATCTGCATGGTGCCTAGTGTTGGCGTGACAATATTCAATTTGCATCACTTGGGACCCCCCCCCCCCTACATCTACAAATTCATTTGTTTCTATTTGTATATGAATTTACCAGACCTTTTCCATTCACCAATATTAATTTCTCTTATCTTTATCATATTCCACAAAAAAAAAAAGGAGATAATTCCCCTCTATTTTTCTCTTCACTTCCCTATTTATACCGCCTCTTCGCTCTCTCCTCTTATAACCTTAGGTCTTCTTCTTTTCTCCTCTCTTCTTATTAGGGTTTTCTTTGAATAATGTTTACACCGTACACCACTATCAGTTGAAGCTGCCAGCATGATCTAAACTTACCTCTTGTAATTAATTAAGTTTGAGGGAAGATTAGATCATGTGGTGGCTTCACCCGTTAGTTGGTACTACGAAAATTCCCTTATTATTGTTATTTTTCCTCATAAAACCCTAATTTCTTGAATACTGTTGTATTGCTCTTCCCACCAGATAATTGTATTTGCAGGTTATTTCCTCGGGACGGAGAAAAGGGTAATGTTCTAATCTAGTTTCTTGGATTTACTTACTATGAATTTCATCTGAATTGATTTCTTAATTCTTATCGTCACTTGAAAAGATTATAAACCTGTTAATCCGACGTCTATCCCACCAAATATTGTGTTAGAATGGTATATTTTACTAATCGATGCCATTCTTCGTAGTATACCTGATAAATCGGGAGGTATTTTTGGGTTTCGTTTGATTATCGATTCTTGTTCTTGTTTATTCAATTCTTCTCAAATATTTTCAAGGTTTTCGTATATTTAGAATTTGGTGAAAGAGAATACTAATGGTGCTGTTGGTGTTGGTATTTTGATTTCTGAGTTAACAATCTCATGATTATTTTGAAGATTCCTAAATATGCTTGGAGGGGTGAGCCTTATCAATAAAACCAAGATTTTCTTCGTACTGTTTCCTCTGCTAATTTTGTTTGCCGCAGAAAATGGACCAAGTTTTGATATTTCACGTTTTTTTTCTTTTTCTTTTTGAGGCTGCCGTTTGTTTTAGTACTGATGATTTTGACTTGACCTTATTTTTTTTCTATCTTTTTTTTTAACCTAAGGTTGCCTCATCGCTTTATTCAGTGGTGTTCTAAAGTAAAGTGAATTATGGATCTTTTGTTTTCATTATACATTAAGTGTTCTTCAAACTTGCTAAAGAAAGAATCACATCAAGGAGAAAGGAAGGTGAAAACGTTGGAGACCTAATTTGCATAATGACCTATCATACTTTGAACATTTAAATATCATGGTTTTCTCGAATGGGAAATGAAATGATTTTGTCCTACATTCTTTAAAATGTGGAAGAGACACGGAGACCTTTAATTATGAGAACCAGTTCGGTATAACACCACAACAGATCATTTAATGATCATCAAATTCCTCTTTACGGTTTATTATTTCTTTATTTTGGATGAAATGATGCTAAACGATTACAATGACTAAGTGCAATGGACACCTTAAAGGGGAAGCCAAAAAAAAGAAGAAGAAAAAGAAGAAGAAGAAGAAGAAGAAGAAAGAAGAAATATATATTAAACATTAATGTTACTCAATTACTTAAACACTAGAACTTTTTTCTCTTCTGGAAATTCTTGATGTAAAATAGGATTGAGGGGGAAGGAAGTTAGGGAGTAGGAACTATTTCCTCAATTTTTTATTTTTTTTTTTAAAATATTTATTGCTCAGAAATATATACTTGTTTTTCCCAAGTTTCAGTTCATCCCATGTGTTGTTACAAGTGTTTGTCTTATGCTCCTACATCGTGAGATCATATGTGTGTCAACAATAAACAAAAAATTGGAAGGGCTTAGCTGTTTCAACTCCCAGTGGATCTGAGTGAGTACAAAAATGAAACAGCAGACTTGTCTTATGTGAAGATTCTATTGTCCTAAGCATCTAGCATATCTGCCTCTGCATTTATAATCAATATATATCTTTCTGTTTATTTCTTTAGGCATCACTAAAGAGCGACAGCCCCACATTTTTGTGACACCAATTTCTTCTTTTTAATTTAAAACGAAGGAAAAAACATTTTTTGTCGTTTAAGATTAACAAATAACTCTGCCTATATATATATATATATATATATATATGAGCTTGTTCATATTGCCGGACGCAAACTTGAACAAAGGAGCAGAGTTGCAATAGATTGACGGTCAACCTAAATTTAGTGCTTATTTTTATTTTTGTTATAAGTAACAATGGACTGAGATGAGTTCAAATGGAGCAACAAAAAAAAAAAAAAGGCAGCCGGGTGCACCAAACTCCCGCTAAGCGCAGGGTCCGGGGAAGGGCTGACTGAAAGGATCTATTGTACGCAGTCTTACCTTGCATTTCTGTAAGAGGCTGTTTCCACGGCTCGAACCTGTGACCTCCTGGTCACAACGCAGTAACTTTACCGGTTACATCAAATGTAGCAATATGAACGATAAAGATTGACATTGAAGACCACAACTTGCTTGTGATTGAACCGCAATTAATATTTTTTCGCAATTGTTATTGTTGGTGTAATACTAACAAATCATCCCCTCCCACCTCATACTTCAAAGGGATGTTTAGAACAACATTAACTAGGTTAATTCTCCTGTTTGGTTAGATAGTGTAACATGAATTATGTAAGAAAACATAATGAACAGCCAAAGAAAAAAGTTACCATTTGCTACACAAGATGTCTATACGTTTCCATCAAGAATTCCTTTATGTGGAATCACAATAGACAGCTTGGAATACAACAAATTTTCCATTAAAAAACAGATGCATGCATGTGAAATCACAGAGGCCCTTTTTTGATTAGTAGATACAACCAACAAAAGTTATATCCCTCAACCCCCCAATCCTTACTCAATTATGTTTTTTTTTTCTTTCTCTGATAGTGAAATGAAACTGTTTTGTATACACATGCATATGCAAAATTCAGTTGAGCAAGACTTTTAAGTTTGTCTTGTTTTCCTAGTTAGGAAGGTTCATATTTGGGCAAGAATCTTGAGAGCTTTCTTATACTTAGTAAAAAAAAAAAAGATATGCATATAAAAGTTATTTGATTCTTTCCTTACTTTTCCAATATGATTCTTGGTTTGGTTATTTATTTACTCTTGATGGAAATAAGAAGAAAAAATCAGTTTACTTCTAGGGTTTTGTTGCATTCTACAAATGGAATGGTCCCCTGAAGTGACATCCAGCTGGGCATTTCAATTCATCAGTTACTCCAAGACTCAATACTAAGGGACTGAAAGAGACGTAGTGAAGCAAATGTTCATATAGTTGAGGCTGAAGAAAAGGAGGAATATTATAGAACCATAACAAGAATAATTCAATTAAAAAGTGGAAGGATGAGTAAGCTCCATAAGTTAATTTATACCAAAATGCTGAGTTCTATTTGTTTAATATTGGGTTTACATAGAGTTTAATAGCAATTTGGAGCATTGATTTATTAATTTCTGACCGTCATTTATGCTACGGAAGAGTCGGGTAAATGAAAATATAAAAAGAAGAAAAAGGATAAACAGCTTCTTTTGGCAAAAAATAAAATTGTGTGATATATATATAGGGTTGCATATATAATTTTTATCTAAGAAAGCTGAAACTTAACGAAGATACATAGTAGTACTTATTAATGCAACAGTCTAATTAAGGTAGAAAAGATTAAAATGTAACTCAACTCCTTTATTTGAACTAAGAAGGGGTAGCCTCGCCAAAGGATAAAAATAACAAGATTTAATGGCCACAGGGTCAAAGACTATGTAATTGTTTTGCTTAGATTTTTTTAATTTGGATACCCCAAGACGACAAAAATTGTCTTGAATACCAAGGTTGTTACATATGGTCAATGGCAGATCCAGAATTTAGGTTTGTGAGTGCTTAACTTTTTTTGACGTAAAATTACTAATAATACATTGTATAAGTGTGCAATTATTTAAATATCACGATAAAAAAATTAGTGAGAAAACTATAGTACTATATTACTAACGCCGTAAAACTGTGCTGAACAACACAATTAGTAAGCTAAAAGATTAGTGGATTTTGCGGTTTCGGAGGAATCCCTGATTTTTTAAAAGCAAATTTTCTTTTATTTCTTTGCTATGTTGAATTAGATAAAGTAAGAAAAGAAAAGAAAAGAAAGTAAAACAAAGTGTGAACCAAAAGAATAAAAGTAGTAGAATTGTTAAAAAAAAAAAAAAAAGTCGCTAGTGAAAACTGAAAGAGCAAAATAGATGAACTAATAATTGGGGCAAAAGAAAGAGAGTAATAAGAATGCTTAACTCGGGTAACTATGTATTTGACTCTACTATTTTTGAATGCAGGTCAATCATCCTAAGACTAGTAGACGTGGTGGTGAAGCACAACTACAGGGAGACAAATAAAATAGCTAACCTGATGGTAAAGGAGGGTGCAAGCAAGGAGCTTTTTGATAGCATTAGTTTAACGATAATTCCTCCGGTGTTTGCAAATCAAGCTTTTTGGGCGAACATCTCAAGAACTGTTTTCTCTAGAAAAAATTTGGCCTGTAATATTAACACTTTTGATCATGTTGCAGGGGAATCCTCATACCCCAAACCTACCCCGCGCCGCCCAAAAAAAAACCATTGCTACTGCTTTATCATAACTGGTAATTTAATACATACATACATACATATATATATATATATATATATATATATATATAGCCTAACCAAAAAAAATGGAGGAAAAAATCTTGCTAGGAGTGAGATTCAATCTCTCGCCCTTGGACTTTTAGAGCCCTTCAATACTGTTCATAAACCAAAGCACCTACCATGCCTTTTGTTATTTGGGAGCTTGCTATTTTATTATATCTCTTTTCTTAAGTTCTCTTTATAATTATATATACTCGAGGTCAAGGTTAATGGTTGTTCGGACACCCAATTTTTATATGTAAATCCGTCCTTGCAAATAGTGGACTACGAAAAAAGGTTGTTGTTAATTGTTTTCAATATACACGCAAGTATACAGATTACTCAAGTAATAAGTGAGATGAAAGTGTTAAATAATCAAAATCATGATAATTTTGGGTGATTTAGATCTAAACTAATATTAATTAAGAACTAAATTAACAAATAGCAATAAAAGCGAACTTGCATACTTTTAAAGCATTCACAAGTAAAAAGCCTAAGGTTATGGCTACCCTTTCTTGGTGCGACCAAATCTTTATCCAAATAAATTAATTTGCAATAGTTACTAACCTAGGTTCTTGATTACTCATAGGAATCTTTTATTTCCTACTAATTGTTTACTGGGAAAATCACTTGATCTTTTTAACAATTGTTTTCATATAGGAAAAAGGGATTAAAAGCAAGTGAATAAAAAATGATCCAAAACTTTTCCGGAGCTAGTTTGAATCGTGTGACCCTATGAAAGTTTAAGATAAAAAATTCAATGAATCAACAACACGATGCTTAAGACATCAACCAAATAGTATCATACACTTTTTCTTTTGATTAAAGTTCTTTCTTTCAAAAATCATACATAGAGAGATGAAGAGAGAAAGATTGGGGTGCTTATGTTGTGATAGGCATGGGCTTTAGCTTCATTGAGAAGCTACCTATATAAGATAAATAAGAGCTTTTTTTTGAAAAGACGTCTCTGGTTTAGCACGAAACTCGATAATGGTTTTTGTCAGAGGATTGGTAAGAATGCGCTCCAGCTGGGCCCGGAGTCACGGTCAAAGAAAAGATCTGTTGGACTCAGGCCCACTACGCAACCGGTCCACGAGGGCATTAATCACTTGTATATATCATCATTGCTCCGAAACACTGGTTATCACGATCTCGGAGTCTCGAACCGGGGCCATTCACCGTAATACCTTGACTGTTGAGTTTCGGTGGGTCCAGACTCCCATGTGTCACATCCCTGTTAGTATACTTGACATGTCCAGATTCTTACACCGTACGATAGTCCCCCACTTTTTGGATACTCGATGAAATATATTCGGGAGGTGGAAGAGTCGCATAATTCATAGGCGGAAAGTCTCACGCTGCCGCGCAATTGATGATCTGAGCATAGGCATCCTTTCGCACTTAAGACCCCGGTTACCTTTCTTTTCATATACTACACCTCTACCATGCGTTGAATCCTGAGTGGATTACCCCGTTCAACTTGATCCAAGGCCATGGCAAAAAGGCACCTTTTCTCCGTCCTTGTAAACCCCCTTTTTCTTATCACATGTTCAATATCTTTTAGTATCTTCTTAACTTTAGAATTCCCTCTTTGCATCCCTTCCTTTTCAGCCTCCTTCTTTCTCTTTTGTAGAGCTGTATTTTTGTTCCTGAGTGACTTTCCTTTAACTTCCACCCGCTCCTTCAATATTGAAAGTTCCATCTCCTATAATTCAGTCAAAAACCCGTCAAGATCAACTACATCCACTGTGGAAGAGGTTTCTGTGGCAGTAAGCTAAGATAACCTATCACGAAGCAACCCCTTCTCCTCAGGAAGAAAGGAAAATAGCTCGCCAAGCTACGCCTTGTTAAGAGTTGGGATTTTACTCAAGACTGATCCACCTAATCGGACTTTAAAATCAGGAATCGAGATACGATGGTGGAATACCTCCCCTTTTTTATTACTTCAAAGATTCTCCCCGGGGTTCCAGAAGATTGCTCTGTGTTTAAAATAATCGCTTCGATTCTCTATTTGTCTATATGTACCCATTCCCCCTGGGATTCAACCTGCCGATTGATTTGGTAATTCTGGATATCTCGCTACTAGAAATCCGGGAAAAAACGACCAAAAATTAGCGACCAAATTTGGTCTGTCAAGAAAAGCGACCAAAGTTGGTCGCCAAACTGCCGAAAATAAGAAAAAAAAATATTTGAAATATATTAGCGACCAAAGTTGGTCTCTATTTGGCCGCAAATTTAGTCAAATTGTTGACTGAACTGGTCAGACTTGTTTGGTCAAATATATACTGAGATTAGCGACCAATGGACCCACATTAAATTTGTTAATAATTTTATCATTATTTTATAAAACTTATAAAATATAAATATATATAATTTAAAACTTGCAACCAACATTGGTCGCTAATTGAAGGATAAGCTGGTAGCGACCAACATTGGTCGCTAACATGGGACCCAGTTATAATATTTTAATAAATATATATTTATTTAAAAAAAAATTAAAATATAAATAAATATAATTCAAATGCTAGCGACCAACGTTGGTCGCCTAATGAAATAGAGACCAACGTTAGTCGCCAATGTGGGACCCAGTTCTAACGTTTAATAATTTTTATTATTAATTTAAATATTATATAAAATATAAATAAATCTGATTAAAATTTAGTGACCAAATTTGGTCGCTAAATTAAATTCATGTACTGTTAGTGACCAACTTTGGTCGCTAAATTAAATTCATTTACAGTTAGCGACCAAAGTTGGTCTCTATATGGTCAAAATTAGAAATCACTTTTGTATTTACTATGTAAATAATATAAATGTAAGTTATTAACACTTTTGTAATACAAGGGATGAATAGTACTACGAAGCGGGCGTGTGTGTCTATATATATAATATATATATACTTACGCTATATACTATGCACTAAGTATAAGTGTATTAGGTAATACTGTATCGAATATAGCTTATATATATAATATATGTACTTACGCTATACTATGCACTAAGTATAAGTGTATTAGGTAATACTTTATCGAATATAGCTTATATATATATATATATATATACATAATATATGTACTTACGCTATACTATGCACTAAGTATAAGTGTATTAGGTAATACTGTATCGAATATAGCTTATATATATATATAATATATATGTACTTACGCTATATACTATGCACTAAGTATAAGTGTATTAGGTAATACTATACCGAATACAGCTTATATATATATATATATATATATATATATATATATGTACTTACGCTATACTATGCACTAAGTATAAGTGTATTAGGTAATACTGTTTCGAATACAGCTTATATATATAATATATGTACTTACGCTATACTATGCACTAAGTATAAGTGTATTAGGTAATACTATATCGAATACAGATTATATATCTATATAATATATGTACTTACGCTATATACTATGCACTAAGTATAAGTGTATTAGGTAATACTGTATCGAATACAGCTTATATATATAATATATGTACTTACGCTATACTATGCACTAAGTATAAGTGTATTAGGTAATACTGTATCGAATACAGCTTATATATATAATATATGTACTTACGCTATACTATGCACTAAGTATAAGTGTATTAGGTAATACTGTATCGAATACAGCTTATATATATAATATATGTACTTACGCTATATACTATGCACTAAGTATAAGTGTATTAGGTAATACTGTATCGAATACAACTTATATATATAATATATGTACTTACGCTATACTATGCACTAAGTATAAGTGTATTAGGTAATACTGTATCGAATACAGCTTATATATATAATATATGTACTTACGCTATACTATGCACTAAGTATAAGTGTATTAGGTAATACTATATCGAATACAGCTTATATATATAATATATGTACTTACGCTATACTATGCACTAAGTATAAGTGTATTAGGTAATACTATATCGAATACAGCTTATATATATATAATATATGTACTTACGCTATACTATGCACTAAGTATAAGTGTATTAGGCAATACTATATCGAATACAGCTTATATATATAATATATGTACTTACGCTATACTATGCACTAAGTATAAGTGTATTAGGTAATACTGTATCGAATACAGCTTATATATATATATATATATATATATATATATATATATATATATATATATATATATATATATATATAATATATGTACTTACGC
Organism: Nicotiana sylvestris; assembly: GCF_000393655.2. Lineage (NCBI taxonomy): Eukaryota > Viridiplantae > Streptophyta > Magnoliopsida > Solanales > Solanaceae > Nicotiana > Nicotiana sylvestris. The sequence goes on along the minus strand of NC_091057.1, from coordinate 87,775,454 downwards.
TATACTATGCACTAAGTATAAGTGTATTAGGTAATACTGTATCGAATACAGCTTATATATATATATATATAATATGTACTTACGCTATACTATGCACTATGTATAAGTGTATTAGGTAATACTGTATCGAATACAGCTTATATATATATAATATATGTACTTACGCTATACTATGCACTAAGTATAAGTGTATTAGGTAATACTGTATCGAATACAGCTTATATATATATAATATATGTACTTACGCTATACTATGCACTAAGTATAAGTGTATTAGGTAATACTGTATCGAATACAGCTTATATATATATATAATATATGTACTTACGCTATACTATGCACTAAGTATAAGTGTATTAGGTAATACCGTATCGAATATAGCTTATATATATATAATATACATACTTACGCTATACTATGCACTAAGTATAGACTGTTTGACCAAAATAGCGACCAACGTTGGTCGCCATTTTTGACCGTTTAACCAAAAGGCGACCAAAGTTGGTCGCTTTTATAGGATATATATATAAATATATATATATATATATATATATATATATATATATATATATATATATATATATATATATATATATAAAAGAGGAAAATAATTATTTTATTTATCTATTTTCAAATATAGCGACCAACGTTGGTCGTTATTTTGGTCAAACAGTCAAAAATAATTTGGCTACCAAGTTTGGTCGCTATTTTTTTTAACAAGAGCCAAAACGGGTTTCAGGTCCATTCTTTCAAAATTATTCCCCAAATTAAATTTTTCTCCTCTAACACTCAAAACCCCTTCCCCCCTCCGACTTCCAGCAGCAGCGACGCCCCCGCCACCGGCGACCCCTGACGGCAGTAGCAAATTCCGGCGACCTCCACTCCCAAGGTTAGTTTCTCTCTCCTTTCTTTTATTTTTCCGAAAAACAGTGATTTTAGGGGTCCAATTCCAATATATTAGGGTTCAAAGTTATATATTATTTGTTCAACTATGTTTAGTTAAAAGTTAATTCCATGTTAGGGTTTCATTTCTCCATGTTAAGGTTCAATTTCTCCATGTTAGGGTTCAATTTCTCCATGTTATATATTATTTGCAATTTTTAGGGTTCTTATTAATACTTTTAAGGTTCAAATAAATTAACTATTTAGGTAGACTAATTTATATATGGGGTTAAATTTCATTTTATGAAGCAACAATAATAGGATATGAATTGGACTTTCAGTTAACTAAAAAAAGATTAGGCTATGAATTAACTAATTTAATTTGTTCTTGCTTTATTTAAATAAATGGAACATCGTTCTTGGATGTACAATAGGAATTATCCTAATCAGCGGGGATTGCGGGAGGATTTTGTAGAAGGGGTTGAGGACTTTATTAGACATGCAATGTCACTTCCGCCATACATAAAAGAAGGAGTAATTAGGTGCCCTTGTGTTAAGTGCGACTGTATGAAGTTTGGAAAACCGGAGGAAGTTAAGGTTCATCTTTATATGGTAGGGTTTATAGCGAATTACTTTGTGTGGACTAATCATGGAGAGATGGATGGTAGCCATGGGATATTTCATAACATGGTTGTTGGTGAAAGTAGTAGGTCGAGGGAGAATAGAAATAGTGATTCCAGAATTCATGATATGGTTGCGAATGCTTTTGGAATGCACTTTGGGGGTGAGCCCAACGAAAATGTTGAACAAACTCCTAATGATGAAGCAAGACATTTTTATGAACAGTTAGAGGAAGCTAGTCGTCCACTACGTGAAGGACGTCCGCACTCTGAGTTGTCTGTTGCAGTTAGATTACTAAGTATCAAATCTGATTGGAATATTTCTCAAGCAGCCATGGATTCTTTCATTGACCTTATGCGTGAACTAGTTGACGAGGAAATCGAATTACCTGGTGATTTCTATAAGGCAAAGAGATTAGTTTCTAAGTTAGGACTTTCGTCAATGAGAATTGATTGTTGTGAAGATGGTTGCATGTTATATTATAAAGATGATGCAAATTTAAGCAGTTGTAAATTTTGCGGAAAGTCTCGTTTCAAGATGCTTTCCAGCGGAAAGATGGTCTCTATCAAGGCGATGCATTATTTACCTCTTATACCTAGGCTAAAGAGGTTATATGCGTCGATGAGTTCTGCTCCTTATATGAGATGGCACTTTGAAAATAGAAGACCATCTGGTGTTATGTGCCATCCTTCAGATGGAGAAGCTTGGAAGCACTTTGATAGGACATATCCATGTTTTGCTAGTGAACCAAGGAACATTCGGTTAGGTCTGTGTGCGGATGGCTTCACGCCTTTTTCTGTATCTGCGACACCGTATTCATGTTGGCCCGTCTTTCTTACACCTTATAATATACCACCCGAGTTGTGCATGACTAGTCCATATATATTCTTAAATTGTATTATCCCCGGTCCACATAATCCGAAAAGTTTGATAGATGTATATTTGAACCCTTTGATTGATGAGCTAAAACAATTGTGGTACGATGGTGTTGAAATATATGACATATCAACCAAGCAGAATTTCAATTTGCGTGCTAATTTAATGTGGACAATTAATGATTTTCCTGCATATGGAATGTTGTCTGGGTGGATGACTGCTGGGAAGCTAGCTTGTCCTTACTACATGGAAAATAGTAAAGCATTCACTTTGAAACATGGCCGAAAGCAATCATGGTTTGATTGTCATCGTCAATTCTTGCCTGAGGGTCATGAGTTTAGAAGGATGAAAAATTCTTTCAAAAAGAATAAACTGGAATATGATTATCCACCTCCGATACTTTCAAGTGATGAAATGTCACGACCCAAATCCCGGTCGTGATGGCGCCCAGCACTCTACTAGGCAAGCTCGACCATTATTCAACACTTAACCCAATTTATCAAAAATAGCGGAAAGAAATATCAATTAAGCAAGATTAAAGTGCTGAAGAATTTAACAAAATACACAATGTAATCTCACTAGGACCCGGTGTCACGAATCTGAGCCTCTAGAATACAGAATATCATCCTAATACATGGTATATCCAAAGTCTGATAATGCGAAAATAAAGAGATAAGATAGGAGGGAGAAGATCAATGGCTGCGAACGCCGTGCAGCTACCTCGATACTCCCAGAAGTTGGATCTGCTGATCAACTGGATCTACTGAGCCTGAGACTGCCCTGGATCTGCACACAAGGTGCAGGGAGTAAAGTGAGTACTCCGACCCAATGAGTAATAAATGTAACTACAGTCCGAAGATAAGAAAATCCAGTAAATACACAAAGTAAGCTAAATCCAAATATACAGCAACATATGGAACTGAGCAGCTAAACAACAATATAAATAGAAATACATGAATGCAATGCATATGATGGTACATTCCAGTACCCACTGCGGCGTGCAGCCCGAGCCATCCATATTTATTTATCATCGACAGTGCTCACTGGGGGTGTGTACAGACTCCGAAGGGGCTCCTAGAGCCCAAGCGCAATATCTTGGTCAGTCATTGTTACCTGGCCGGTCAGCCATTGTTACCTGACCAATTTATATCATATAGTGCCATTGTTACCACTGTTCAAGTATATCATCCAGTGTCATTGTTACCACTATTTCAAGTATATCACACAGTGTCATTGTTACCACTGTTTCAAGTATATCACACAGTGTCATTGTTACCACTATTTCAAGTCACTTTATAATCAGTCCAGAAAATAATATAATAAGCCCCTTGGGCATTTACAAAACAGAAGTTCCCAGCCCGGAATACATTTAAAAATATCATTTAAGTTTTCAACACTTAGAATTATGGCTGAGTTTGCAAAACAACATTTAAAACCTTGGACTGAAATTAAATGATATGCAAATCATGCTAAGCAGTAATATCAATCCTCGAAGGATTTTACAAATCGGCACAAGGCCCCAAACATGGCATCAAGCCCCGTAATATCAATGAAGTATGTGTATCAATCACCAGTATAGTATAAACATCACACGGGATGGACCAAGTCACAATCCCCAATAGTATCTGACCCCGCACTCGCCATGGAGTGCGTGTCACGCCTCAATATAGCGTTACGATGTGAAAGTCCGGGGTTTCAAACCCTCAGAACAGCATTTACATCTATTACTCACCTCAAGACGGCCAAATGTCTACTCCGCGATGCCCTTTCCTTTCGAATCGACCTCCTCGCGCGTCGAATCTTGCCAAAACCACAAGGAATATATTACAATAGGCTAAGGGAATATAACTCAATCGAAAAGACTCGAAAAATATCGAAAATCATGAAATTTGCAAAACTCAAGCCCCGGGCCCACTTCTCTAAAAATTACGAAAGTCACATCACCGGATTCCTCGTCTCGTCACGAGTCCGTACATATAAAATTTACCAAAATCGGAGTTCAAATGACCCCTCAAATCTTCATTTTAGAATTTCAATATCAAGCCCTAATTTCTTATAATTTGGCTATGTTTTCATGGATTTCAAGGATGATTCTTCAATAAAATCATGTATTTAACTCATAAAACTTACCTCCAATCGATCTCAGTTGAAACTTCCTTCAATCCCCGTCCAAAAGCTCTCAAAATGACTGAAAATGGTGGAAAAATGACCCAAAATCGGATATAAACTCACTGCCCATATTTTTCGCAATTACTGTTCACCCGCGCGGTACTGTTCACGTGCGGGTTACTGTTCGCTGCTGCTAAAAAAAATGCACCAGCAGCCAATTTAAATTGCAGCACAGCTATTTTTCACTAAAATGACTCTAACGCCAGCATACGAACTCGGAATTAGACGATTCTTGTTCCTATGAGTCACAAATAATAATACGAACACAAACCTTTAATCGAAACTCAATTCGGAGCTCATTTGCCCAGTGCGATATCCATTTCGCTCGTTAAACAATTACTCATGTTTCGCGTCAAAAACCTAATCGCGACTTGATGAAATTAGACTAAAATTTCCAGATCAGTCCTATAATTCATTATCAAAATTCCAGAAGTATTGGAATCAAATTTGGATCTCTAGAACTAAAAATGAACCTTTAGATCATTACATTTATGCTCAAAACGGCAAAAATCTTCCAAAAACTCTTCCAAAATTTGTCCGAGCCTCATGGGATCCCAACAAAGTATACTAACAAGTCCCATAATATGACACAAACTTAGTTGTTCCTTCGAATCACCAAAAACAACGCAAAAATACTAAATTCACCACGGATTCAAGCCTATGAACTTTGAAACTTCAAATTTTCACATCCGATGTCGAAACACGTCAAAACTAGTCCGAATGATCTCAAATTTTGCAGACAAGTCCAAAATGACATAACGAAGCTATATCAACTCTCGGAATTCCATTCTGAGCCTCGGATCAAAGTCTTACCTATCAACCGGAATTCGCCAAAATACTAACTTTGCCGATTCAAGCTTAATTCTACACCGGTCATCACAAAAATATTCCGGACACACTCCTAAGTCCCAAATCACCTAACAAAGCTATCTGAACCATAAAATTCAAATTTTGAGCGCTCTAACACATAAGTCAATATCCGGTTGACTTTTCCAACTTAAGCTTCCTTAAAAGAGACTAAGTGTCTCAAACCTTACCAAAATCATTCAGGAATGACGTCAAATTTTGCACACAAGTCACATTCGACATTACGGACTTGCCCCAACTTTCGGAATCGCATTTCGACCCCGATATCAAAATTTTCACTTCCGGTCGAATTTTCTCAAAAACCTTCAAATTTCTATATTTAGCCAAACGACTCCAAAATGACCTACGGACCTCCGAATTCACTTCCGATCGCGCTCCCAAATCCAGAATCACCATACGAAGCTACTCCCAGTCTCGGAATTCCAAACGGACATCAATAACACTGAAATGCATTTTAAGCCAAACTGATGCAATTTCTTCTAAAATGCTATCTTCCACAATAGGCGCCAAAACGCTCCCGGGTTATCCAAAACCCGATCCGGGCATACGCCCAAGTACGAAATCATCATACGAACCTGCTGGAACGGATCCCAATTCCGAGGTCTTTTACTCAAAATTCCAATCCTAGTTCATTTCTTCAATTTTAAGCTTTCAAAATGAGAATTTCCATTTAGATTTGACTCCAAACTTCCTGAATTTTAATTCTGACCATACATTCAAGTCAATATACCTGAGATGAAGCTTCTCATGGCCTCAAACTGCTAAATGACGCACCGGAGCTCAAAACGACCGATCGGGTCGTTACATGAAATTTGGGAGAGGGTCCAGAACTTCAGTAAAGTTACTGAAGTTCCACCGCATAGATTCCTCGGATACGGTGTTACTCATAATTGGACCAAACAGAGTATATTTTGGGAGTTGCCTTATTGGAAGGATAATCTTCTCCATCACAACCTTGATGTCATGCATATTGAGAAGAATTATTTTGACAATTTGTTCAACACAGTGATGGATGTTAAAGGTAAGACAAAGGATAACCCGAATGCTAGAATGGACTTACAAGAATATTGCAGGCGGCCTGAATTACACTTGCAGACAACAAACAATGGTAAGTTATTCAAGCCCAAAGCAAGTTACACATTCACTTTGGAGGAAAGACGGTAGATTTGTGATTGGGTAACGAAATTGAAGATGTCTGAGGGTTATGCGTCAAATTTTGAGAAAAAAGTTGATATGGAGGTAGGGAAGTTGAGCCATTTGAAAAGTCATGACTGACATGTTTTCATGGAGACCTTAGTGCCTATTGCATTTTTTGGTTTGCCTGAAAGAATCTGGAAACCCATCACTGAGATTAGTTTGTTTTTCAAAGACTTGTGTTCTTCCACATTAAGGGAAGAAAACCTACGCCGGATGGATCAGAACATTCGTGTAACTTCGGGTAAGATGGAAAAGATATTTCCATGTGTTTTTTTTATGTGATGGAACACCTTCCAATCCACCTTGTACACGAGGCACGACTTGGAGGGCCTGTTCAATGCAGATGGATGTATCCCTTTGATAGGTAATATTATAGTCCATATATAATTTTCTGTTTTATTTGAATGTTATTGGCTAACCTAAAATTATGTAGGACAATTGGCAAATGCAAACAATTTGTTAAGCAGAGGAATAGAATTGAAGGATCTATATGCGAAGCTTATCTTGCAAAGGAAACTGCTCATTTTTGTTCTTATTATTTTGAGAGCAACGTGCCATGTGCTAGGAATAGGCCCAACAGGCACACGGTCGACCTTACGAATGATCCATTATATCCGCCTATGTCCATATTCAATCAACCAGGCCGATGTTCTAAGGATGGTAGAAAAGAGAAATTTGAGTGATATGGAGTTCAAGTCAGCTACACTTCATGTGTTGCTAAATTGTCCCGAAGTAGTACCATTTCTCAAGTAAGTATTGATTTAATAGTTATCAAAATATAAAATTTACTGTGATTACATCTCAATGCAACTACTAAAAATATTTGATGTGTCACAGTCACTTCGTGGGTCAATTTGGCCAAGATGCTGTATATACGACATTTCATAGGTGGTTCAAACAATTTGTAAGTATATCCTTAAAATATTCTAACACTATGTAGGTAAACAATGTTTGGAAGTTATGCTAACTTATGAATTTTGTTAACAATATGTAGGTAAATGATCCAAATAATGGTGTAAATCAATTTTTGAAAGATATATCTTGGGGACCTGGGGTTGAGGTCACAACATATTCCAAGTACGTTGTGAATGGTTATAAGTTTTATATAGAGGGTTGCTCTAAAAATAAAAAAAGCAACAACAGCGGGGTATGAGTTCAAGGTGGTGATGGCAACCAAGTTGGAGATATTGATTATTATGGTGTGCTCAAAGAAATAATAGAACTAGAATATTCAGGTAGGCCATTTAAGAAAATTATTCTCTTTAGATGCAAGTGGTTTGACCCAAATCCAACAAGAGGTACGAGAGTACACAATCAATATAACATAATTGAGGTTAATCATACGAGGGAGTATGATCGCTATGATCCTTTTATAATTGCACATAATGTTAGGCAAGTGTATTATGCTCCTTATCCATTTCGGTAGAATAAGTCTGATTGGTGGGTTGTAATCAAAACTAAGCTTGTAGGTAGGGTCGAAGTCGAGAATGTGTTGGATGTTGCATATCAAAACGATATCTCCAGTGTTCACCAAATAGTGGACGAACTTTTAGAAAATGATTTGGAACATCCTGAACACATATTGGAAGAAGTTGATATAAATGAAGTAAGAATTATAGAAAACGAGGAAGAAGAATCAACTGATGAAGCTCAAACTAGTGAGGAAGAAGAATTCTCTGACGAGGAAGAAGAATTCTCTGACGAGGAAGAATACGTTGATGAGCTTTAAAAAGTTGGTTTCTTCGATAACTCTCGTTTATAGATAGTTTCCTTATATGTTTCAATCTAAATATGTATTATATTATGCAGATGACAGGCAAGGGTCGAGGTAACAATGAAGGTAGTGGTTCTCGGGGTCGAGAAAAGGCTAGGAAGCAAAAGAGGAGGGTAGAAGATACTACTCATCAATCTTTTCCACCATCTTCTGATTTGCCTATCACTATGCCACAACCTCTACCCCATGGCTATACTGAGTTGCCACAAAATCACCAGCCCTACACATTCATGTAGACCCCGGGTGTTTCTTCACAGGGCCATCGGACTGTGCATCCGACATACAGTCCACCTGCCTCACTACCACGTGGATCCCGCCCAGCAACATTACATGGATCGCATCGATCTATGTCACAGCCATATGGATCACAGTCATCAGTGTCACAGCCAGTCGGGTCACAGCCACTCGGGTCACAGCAGTCAGTATCACAGCCCCATTTATGATCCGTGCAGCTATGTCGCAGTCACAGGGATCACATCTATCGTCATCAGCGACTCCACCTATTGGAGGTCTTCGCTTGCGGGATAGTAGCTCTGACCCCCCTACTCATTCCACACATGCCTCTGATACACATGTTTCGGACGATGATGCTGCTACTACTACTGACGAGGAGGTGTATTATGATCAGTATGGCAGGATCATCATAGTCCCTGAGGGTGATGGGTAAGAGTTATTTGTTATTTTTATGTTTATTTTTTTGTACAGTTTTTACTAAGATATTAATTTGTTTTATTTATTAAATTGTAGGTTCCTCCCGAGTAATATTACTACGAGGATAATCACCAAAGCAACCTGAAAGCTTTATGATGCCCCTTATGCGTCTTGGCGTGAATTCCCATTCTCACTGAAGGAGGCAATTTTCAATGAATTTAAGGTATAAATGTTCTTTTAAGCAGTATAATTATTTATATTTATGATATTTCCATATAATATTTAACTTTTGAAATACAGAGCAAGTGTGTATGGGAACACCAGTATAGCGCGGACGTGGCTGCAAATTTTAATCTCAAAGCTCGCAAGCGGTTGTCGCATTCTTTCTCCATAGCTAGACAGCTGAACCAGAAGCCTGACTGGTTGCTTCAGGAGTTTTGGGATGATTTGCAAAGGAAATGGCTTACTGCAGAGTTCTTACAGAAGAGCGAAAAGGTAAAGAAAGCTCGCGCATCTGAGAAGGGAGGATCATTGCACACTGGAGGTGCGGTCAACCAGGAGACGATAAAAAGAAGAATGGTACGTAATTGCTTAATTTATTTTAATTTTCAAAGTATATCTATTATATTTATTAATTAAAATTTATGAGTTTTCAGGAAAAGAAGTTGGGCCGTCTGATGAACCAAGATGAGCTATTCAGGGAGACTCATATTGTGAAGAAGAAGAAAGAGACAAATCAAGAAAGGTGGGTCGAGGGACGTGCCTCGACTGTACATGTAAGTTTTCACTTTTCATTAAGTATTTTCATTTACTTTTATGTAAATTTTAAAATACTAATTCAATTTACTTTTTCTTATAGGATCGCTTCAGAGTTGAAGCTGAGGAATTCATACACAGCCAGCCACCTAATGAGTCGGGCGCGCCATTCCAACTTTCGGCCGAGGATGTTGAAAGACTATGGACGCGGGCTGCAGGCGGTCCAAAATGGGGGAAGGTATACGGCCTTCCTACTAAGACATTCCATCGCTATAGGTGTGGAATGCAAGGAATAGGGACTTCCTCGCAAGCCGAGCAACTTGATGGGGAGAGCCTCTCCGCTATGCGGGAGACTGTGACAAAGCTCACATCCGAGCTAGAAGCGTCCAAGGAAAGAGAAAAGCTTAGAGATGCTCAGTATATTGGCGTGGTCGCTCAGTGCCAGAGCATGCAAGAGCAGATCAAAAATCTCCTAGCTGGATCTTTTTCGATTCCCCGGTCTCGGCCATCATCGCCAGAGGCTCCCCGTCCCCGTGCTCGTTCGTCCCGTCCTCCAAGTGACCGTTCCTTCCGTCCTCCCGGTGATCATTCTTCCCGTCATCGACAAGTAGACCCTTCTCAATACCTTGATGATGATGAAACTTCATCAGACGGTGATGATAATGATGTACCAAATAATGAATGAATTTTAGACAATTTGAACTAGACAAATACAATTTGTTTTCCATTGGGTTGTAATAAGAGTAACTTAGTTTGGTAGTTCTATTGAAATTTACACTTTCTTGGTTTTAATGTAGCTTTTAATATTGTTTTTGTGTTGTTGTTGTTGTTGTTGGGTTTTTGTTTGGTATTGTTATTGGAATTGTTGTTGTTGTTGCTTGTTAGAGTTTTGGTATGACTGGCAGGTGGTGTAGCTGCCAAAACAGGCAGTTTCTGCCAAAATAATACACAGAAAAGCGACCAAAGTTGGTATCTATTTGGTCGCTTTTCATGTTAAAAAAATAATTTTCTGGAGAATAGCGACCAACGTTGGTCGCTATATACCCAGATTTCTACAAAAAGCGACCAAACTTGGTCGCTATTTCATTAAAAAATTAAAATTTCTGGTGATATAGCGACCAAAGTTGGCCGCTAATATTTAAAAAATAAATTAAATTCATGTATTTAGGGACCAAAGTTGGTCGCTAGTTTAATAAAATAAATAAATAATTGAATAAAAAAGCGACCAACATTGGTCTCTAGTTTCCAGATTTTAAAATATAATATTTGGATTAGAGACCAAAGTTGGTCGGTTTTTAATGATTAATAATAAATAAATAAAAAACGTATTTTATATTTACAGACCAACTTTGGTCGCCAAATTTATATTATTAAATTAATAAAGCGACCAAAGTTGGTCTCTATAGTCAATATCCGGAAAAACCATTTAGTTTAGAGATTAGCAACCAACTTTGGTCCCTAAATAAAAGGGACCATCAATATAGCTACCAGACCCCTGTGGTCGCTTTTTGGTCGCTTTTTAGCCCAATAGCAACCAATTCTGGTCGCTTTTTGCGATCGTTTTTCTCCGGATTTCTAATAGTGTCTGCCTCCAATGCAAGGTGTGCCTAGCACAAGTCGGCCCCGCCATCTAGAGGGTGGTCGTTCGCCTTCGTTTTTCTATACGAAGGCACGTCTTCCTCTCACTCTTGAGCACCGTATTAGCCTCAGAAAACCCAAGATCTTTATGAGTGGTGTTTTTATGCTGTCTAGCCACGGAGGCAATAACATTCTTACCAATACTGACGATGACAACAACCTGGGTTAGTTGATCCCAATTTTTGACATTATCCTATAAAGACAGACTATATTCGAAGTCTTAGAACGACACTGGTATGTGTTCTGCTTCCTTCCTCCAATCATTACTTTATTTTACGCTCAGTACGCTTATTCACCCCTCTTTTTTTGATTTCACAGTCCAATACTGGGCCTGAGGTCGTCATCCCCGATCTACTTGTCTAGATATAGGTCTTTCTAGATCTCCTTGGACTGAACGTTCCGGAAGACCCGTCCTAGTGGCCAAAATCACCGTGTGGAAGCCCAAGCCTCAGGGTAAGCGTAATTTTTTGCTTCCATACTTTGACCCTCCTTTATCAATTTGGGTTCTGACTTCTCTTTACCTTTTTGCAGGGCTTCTAACCAAGAAAGTCCCTCACGGGGTGACTAAGCCCCTGATGCTCGGGGATATGGCTAAGGGGATCAAGAAGAGGCCCGACTCTTCTACTGCTCGCTTTGCTGCCCTTTCCAAGAGACGAAAGACAAAAAAGTTGAAACAACCCGATTCTGCTGAGGGGGATGATGTATTGGTCCAGAGGGTGAGGACCCAAGAAGTTCGTTCTCGCCTCGTGTATGAAGGGGATAACGCCATGACTAATAACACCATGATCGATGCGGGAGACAGCGAGGACGTAGCTCCCGCTACTACTATCACGACCTTATCTTCGAAGTTTGACCTAATAAGGTGGAGATCCCTACCTTGATCGATCCTTCGACTGCCGATTGAGACTGAGTAAATTTCGCACTGGATACTTAGAGTTCCGAACAATCGGCATCCCCATTCCCTCTGTGCTCTCCCCAAATATTTCTACACCAGAACAGGGAGGGCCTTCATCTGACTGGGTATGTAGCTTGTCGATCTCCGGTCCCTTGAGAGGACATGTTCTCTTGCTATGCTGGTCCAGCGTACCATCCAAATAGCAGGCCCTTCTAGGATTGAATACCAAGAGCATTTGAGCGAGATGTCGACTGAAGATCTCCTGAACAAGTCGGTGCACACTACACTGAAGGTAACATACTCCCTTTTTGATGCATTCATGCTCCTACTCCATTTATAACTCCTTCTTTCCACAGATCCACTCATCTTCTACTATGATTCTCCGTAATTATCACGCTGAGAAGGCAAAATGGCTTAAGGGGATGGAGGAGCTAAAGTCTTGTCTATTAGCTCGTGATCAAGAACTTCTCGCAGAGAAGTAAGAGACAGAGGCCCGCGGACGACAGCTTGCTGAGGCTTGGGAAGCCATTTCCACAAAGAAGCTACATGCTCTAGAATTCAAGGGCAAGCTTGCTACCTCAATCGCTCATGATTGTGATCTCTTTGGCAAGGTCCAATCTCATGAGCTAAAAGATTGTCTCCAGGAGCAGCGACAAGCTTTTCTTACTGAGGAGCTAAGCCGGCTCTAAGGAAGGCCCAAAAGCCCCAAGTTCGAGCTGCAAGCTTCCGCTACCCGAGAAATGAATTTTAAGCTCAGCTCAAATCTCGATAGGAGGATCTTCTGTTAAAAAATGCCCGGGAAGTAAAAATGGCTAATGCTGACGCCGAAAAAGGAGATCTTCTAAGTACTACAAGCCAGCTGAGCGCACGGAGGGTGGCACTGTAGGACGTTTATCTTTAACGCCGTAGATCCTGCTTAGAGGCTTAAGGAGGTCCGAGTCCTATAAGTCAATGCCTTGGCCGCCTTGGAACCCTACCAGAGTTCTTCGAAGGGCGATCTTGATTTGGAGAGCTCATCCGGCAAGAAAAGCAACACTATTAAAGAAATAGTGTTCGGCCACGTTCTCATCTCTCTGATCTAGGCCCTTCAATAACTGCCCATCAACCTCCGCAGGCACTTTCGGTCACTCCTAGTTATATCGAGTTTGCTTAGTCCTCCGTGGATGTCTGTATTTGTATATTTTTTGTTTGTATCTTTGGGTGCCCGGGTCAGACGTTTTAGACCCCTAATGCACAAATAATGTTTGCTCCCATTAAATAAAATTCAAAATTTTCTCGGTTGTGTATGTGATTGGTTGTGTTTATAATATCTACTTTCTTTTTGTGCTTTTCAGGCTTGTCCTCCTTTGTTCCTAACACTTAGCTTTATTTAAATGCTATTTTATCAAAAGCGAGCTAATAATTCTTTAGAAATGAAGGATGTGTACCGGTATTAGATGGAGCCTTGGAGTTTCCCTACCCGATCACTTAACACTTAACCGTGAAGGTTTTCCCGCTTTAACTTTCTTCTGTAATTATGTTCCAAGGAATGTACTCCAGGATTTTGGTGATAGCTTTGGTTGTCCTTAAAGTTCTTAAGCGTTCATACTTTAACTTTTGTTAAACAAGTTTTTAGACCAAATCCGGGTATGTGGCATCCGATGATGTTGTTATGATCGGGAATTACTCATCAGATTCATGAACAAGAACACTTAGCATAAGGATCGTTCCTCATTGACCCTCTTTCGGAACGGGAAAAATTGCATTTATATATGCAAGTGACATGTTGAGACACGTGAACTGGTCAAATAGTCAAAGAATTATAATTAGTCAAGAGACACGGGCAGCAGTAGAAACGAGCAAAGCCAAAGGAAGAGGCACTGGAGGACATTTGAAGGATTCAGCGCCCGTACCTATTTAAATCATTTATCAAAAGGAATGGATCTGACCATAATAAAGAGCGCAAATACGGAATTCGACAGACATTAATTACTGGATACGTTAGAGAATTTGTATTGATTACAATGACTGTGTAACATAGCATTCAATGTCTTTAATTATTCATAATAGCCTCATTATGATTTGGAGGAAACGCATATCTTCAAGATACCTATAAAAGGGAGGTATCTGGTCACTTGTAAAGACAAGACACAATCGGAATATACTTTGATTCACTTGCTTTTCTCCTGATTACACTCTGGTTACTCTAAATTACTTTCTTTTACATATTCTTTTGATTATCAGTAACCCGCGTTCTTCTAAATTCTAACTTTGACTGAAATTCTATTTTTTGGTTAAACAAATTAGTTCTGTTACCGGGAATCTGATAATCTATTTCCTTTTCACTTGACCTTCCTTGTTACATCAATTATGTCGAATAACAATGACAACACCCTAGGAAACCAAGAGAACCAACAAAGTCAGAGAGGCCCACAGAATATTAACATTCAAGTTCCAACTCCGCAGGACTCTCCACGGCAATCTCGTGAGGGTACTCCTGATGGATCTCAAATAAACGAGTATGCTCAATTTGAAAATGCTGAAGCTGTTGATGAAGCTTTGAAGAAATTAATTACTGCTCAGGTCACTTGTTAACCAGTTACCTGTTGCAACACCCACACCTTCTCCAAATAATAACACTATAGAAAACCCTCGTTCCGGGCTTGTTAACTCAGGCAGCGGTGGAACTCCCAGTAAACCGCAGGAGAGAGAACCAGGTAATGTAATTAATTCTGATTTACAAAATTTAGTACTAACCTTGCAGAGACAGCTCAATGAGCAAAGTGAACGCATAGAGCATATACCCGGGGTGCCGCCCATAATCAAAGGGGTAGACATGGACAGATATTCGCAACAACCCTGGAAGCCAAGTGCTGCCCCACTCCCAATTCCAAAAAAGTTCAAAATGCCTGACATTCCAAAGTATGATGGAACAACAGACCCACGAGACCACGTGACTGCATTCACAATGGGCATAAAAGGCAATGATTTGACTAAGTAGGAGATCGAATCGGTATTAGTCAAGAAATTTGGTGAAACACTCACCAAAGGAGCACTAACATGGTATTCCTTTTTACCTGAAAATTCTATAAACTCTTTTGCTGAGCTTGCAGATTCTTTCATCAAAGCACACTCGGGAGCCCAAAAAGTGGAAAAAAGAATGGAGGATATTTTCAAAATTAAGCAAGGAGATTCAGAATTGCTTAGAGACTTCGTGGACAGATTTCAACGCGAAAGAGTGACATTGCCGCGTGTACCTGATAACTGGGCAGCTATAGCATTCACAAGCAATTTGAATGAAAAAAGCTCGGAAGCTACGAGGAGACTCAAGGAAAGCCTTCGAGAATTTCCAGCTACAACGTGGAATGATGTTGATAACAGGTATAGCACGAAGTTGAGGATTGAGGAAGATACTGTTCCCCGATCTCAAAAAGAAGAAAGTATACGTTTAAGACGTGCAGAGAACGAAAAGAGATCGGGTAAAAACAGGTACGAGCCCTATATGGGACCTGCGGGGAAAGACTCGCGGTCAAAACAGGATAATCAAAGGCATGATCACAGATCAAGAAACAAAGAATCTGGTTCTTCATTAAGATTTAGGAACGAGCGAAACAACTATGAGTCACGGGATGATGATAGAAATTTAAAAGCGAGATGCGGAGGTTACAAATTCAACGTCAGCACCTCCGAGCTCGTAGCTGTTTTGAAAAGCATGGGAGATAAGGTTCGATGGCCAAAGGAAATGAGATCGAATCCAAACAGGCGCAACCCTGACCATTGGTGCGAGTTCCATAATGATCACGGGCATAAAACAACAGATTGCAGATTTTTACAAAGTGAAGTTGATCATTTATTAAAATAAGGATATCTTACTAAGTTGTTCAGCGAGAAAGGCAAGCATGCTTACATGAAGAACAAGCAGGAGCCTCTAAAACTACCTTCTCCCAAAAGAACTGTTAACGTTACAAGTGGGGGTGAAGACATCAATGGTGTGTCATATACTGCAGCTAACAAAACTTCCAAAGTAATTATTACCCAAGGGAAACGAGTGCAGCATGTTCTAGAAGAAGGCAATATTACATTCAATGATGCAGATACAGATGGCGTATTAATCCCTCATGACGATGCATTGGTAATATCTTTAATTGTGCATGATACTAATGTGAAACGAGTTTTGATTGATCCAGGTAGTTCCGTGAACATTATTTTGCTAAGAGTGCTACGTGAGATGCAAGCTGAAGATTGAGTAATACCAAAGGCACATACTCTATCTGGATTTGATAATTCCAGTGTCGTCACAAAAGGAGAGGTAACACTCACCACTTTTGCTGAAGGGGTCGTCAAAGATACAAAGTTCCAGGTAGTAGACATGGAGATGGCTTACAACAAAATTCTGGGGAGACCATGGATCCATGTAATGGATGCTGTTCCTTCAACCTTGCATCAAGTTATCAAATTTCCATCGCTATGAGGGATTTGTCAAATTCGCAGAGATAAACATACGTCCAGGGCTATTAACTCCATTGCAGATACAAGCACGAGAAATGGAGGCAAATAACAATCACAGAAGGCAGTTGAGCCGAACTCGCAAAAACAAAATAGCATGTATTTACCCCAAGCAATAAAGAATATCTTTCGGCATCTCGTACTCTAGAAAAGGGGATTTCAACATGCTCACGGCGAAGGCCTCTCCACCAAACGCATTCCGAGATACTCGGAGACTTAGCGTCAACAATCCAGCACCCGCACAACCCCAGGGTCGGAACTCTGGGCTCATAAAGCCCTTACAAAGTGATTCCGAGCTCACGAAAAGCGGTCTTCAAGCTTAAACAAACTCGATGACTCGGAGACTGTCATTAATCGCCATGCGCTAGAAAACCTGAAACTGTAAGACCCCTAGAGGGCAGACTCGGCGTAACCAAATCTATTCTACATTACAACAAAAACTGTAAGACCTCAACAAGCATGAAAAACTGTAAGACCTCAACAGGCATGAAAATCTCGAAGTTCAGGCTATACGTCGCATTTGTAAGAGTCCCGAAAGGGCATACCCTTGGTGTAGATGCCTGAACTATCACTCGGGATCAAAATGGCTCCAGCAAAACACATATGACTATTGTCAAAACGGCTGATACAACCAAACTAACGTGACTCGGCGACGCCCGACCATTGCTAAACAAAAATCGAAGGCCACTACTTCAAATATACTTTTGAAAGAACCGATTAAAATAGCTTCCCTCAACTGGCAAAAGCGAGCTTCGACCATGTTAGCTCCAAATCATAAGGCTTCGACCTACTCAGCCTACAAGCTATGAACCTTCCAAGGTGCTCAAACATCACCGATATTGACTTGAAATCGAGGTTCTTCCAAAACCGACGATAGGTCAGACAAAATTATTTCAAAAGACCTTAACGAGTGGAAAAAAAGTCTACAAAAAGCCTACGAGCAAAACAACGTAAGAGCCACTGTCGCAAGCCAAACGAGCCTCCGGGTCGCACATTGAAAGGTCTCTATGACCAAACAGCGTAAGAGCCATTGTCGCCATCTTAAAAATTGACAACTTGAGGATTAAAATGAGCTAGAATCGTAACCCGATTCGGAGACCAGATCTAAAATAGTTAACTATGCAAGCCTCTGGGCCACAAATTGAAAGGTCTCTACCACCAAACCAGCATAAGAGGCACTATCGCCGGTCTGAAAACACTTAAGGGTCAATTAAAGCTCGAATCACAACGCGACTTGGAGACTGGACCTGAAATAGTTAAACTACAACATGCCTAAGGGAATGGCATAAATGCCACTATCGACCAGCCGAGTAAGCCTCCGGGCCACGCGCCTGTAAGGTCACTTTGACCCGAAATACAAAAGGCAATCGTTGCCCGCCCATGTAGGCAGGAAAGGACTTTAGAGGCAATTAAAGCTCGAATCACAACGCGACTCGGAGACTGGAACCAAAATAGTTGAAATAGGGAAATGCCCAAGGGAAAAAGGTAAGAACCGTCATTGCCCGACCGCGCGGGCACGGGAGAGCGAAAATCAACAAGGCTCGGGACAAACCCGGCCCGGAAACCCAATACAAGATGGCGGGGCAAAAGCGTGAGATCCCTCACGGCGGTTCATGTCAGAGGCTGCATCAACCAGCCACACGACAATTCTCGAGCCAGCCCAAAAAGGCCACAGGGCTATATTGCAGGTCTAAGGTTTTTTCGCCAATCATTGCTGAATTCAAAATAGAAAGGGAATAAGGAAAACAGAGTCATGGGAATTCTCCTCATACATATGCCAAAATAAAATTACTGTACAACAAATAAGGAGATCAATAGGAAAAAACAACAGATCCTATTCTATCGCCGAACTGATGGCCTCAAAGGTTGCATCTAGGAAATTACAGATCCCCCGATGTCCCCTTCTCGACAGCGTCCCCACTCTCCGGGGATCCACCCCCATTTTTAACCTTGCTCAAGCTGCCTTCCAATACGCCCTTGACGTTAGCCCCCGGGAACCCGACCAAGCGTGATCCACAGTTCGAGGTAGAATGGGCCAGCCCCCTCGAACGCCCTCTCAATGCAGGAATATGCGACAACCGCTCCTCCCCTATGCGAAGATACAATCTCCTCGGCCTCAACTTTGATCCGGAGCAATGCAACCATCAACTCAGAATGAAGGCTCTTATACTTGCCACTATCCTCCTTCACGCCCTGAAGCTGACGCTCAATCAAGGTAACTCTCTCCATGAGGTTGTCCCTTTCAGAAGACGCCTCGCTCATATGCAGGCTAAGCTCGGAGATTTCAGCATCCTTGGCCCGAAGCTCCCCTCTCAGTAGGGCGTTTTCCTTCTCAAACTGCACAGATTGGGGCACGAAGAGTTAAAATCGACGAAATTTTACTAGGGCTCAAATGATAGCGAGAACAAGGGATGGATAACATGTTCGGTGAAAATGTTTTCTCATGCTCATGACAACTCACCTCGTCTTGATACTGGGCGAGGGCCCGTTTATAAATCACCTTAGCCTGAAACCGCATAAAAAAGTTAAGAGGATAAAGGACGGAGCAGCCCGAAGCAGTAGAAAAGGCTAGATGAAGTTACCCGCTCACAAAGCCTGACCATCTCGCTCAAAATAGATGAGGCATTGACCTCGGAACTACCCTCAAGAATGATCGCTGGCCCCCCGAGTGCGTCTCCGCCTTTGATTAGTGCTCCCGCCATGAAAGGCTCCTCGCGAGACTCCTCTTGTATTCCGAAAGATAGAAGGAACTCCCCCTTTGGAGAATCAACAATATCCAACAAGCAAACAGGGTTAACCTGAATCTCCGTCCTCTGTTCATCCCGGGTCCCAGCTCGAGGTCCCTCCAAACTGCCTGTCAAGGGCGCCCTAGATCGGGACTCCGACCACCTGTCAATTCAAGGTCAGTGCTCGATACCCCATCCATTGACTCACCACCATGAATCTGAGCCGCGTCAGCATCAAACTCCTATCCAGAAGCATCTATTCCCATGGCCCGAGGATCAATCAACCCCAAATGCTCTTCGAAGGGTGCCAAGAAGCTGCTTTCTCCCTCACCTTCAGCACGAGGATTTCCCATCTCCGCGGATACTGGAGCCAATGGGTCAACCTTGGAATCCTCCACTCTGATCCTATTGGGCTCCAGTGGCTCAACTGATAGGCTCTCCTACCTTTTCCTCTTCTCGTCATGCATCTAAGTGTCCCCTCCAACGGACGGTACCTCCCTTATCAGTAGGAATCCTCTTAGACATACATAGATGCAGATGTTAAAATGCATGGTACGAAGAAAGCTACTAACAACAAGCTACATCAAAATGCATGGATGCATCAACACTCAAGGCTTACCAGGGCCTCTAGCCTCCCACCGGGCTTGGGATAAATCCCGCCATGCTTGGTCGGTATATGGGCAGATTAAGTACAAATGGCCGACCCAAGTTTGAAGGTCCGACACCGCGCCATGGTAGATCACTGCGGCTAAAAAGACAAGAAAGGTAGAGTCATATGTATAAAGAAAAATTACCAAGAAAGGGCAAGGGCACCACGTCTACTTATGCCCAACATTCCACTTCTTAGGGAACGATATCTTTTCCGCTTGAATCAGATCAGACGTCCTCACTCGGACGAATTGGCTTAACCACCCATCATCCCCAAACTCCTTGATGGAGACAAAAAGGGACCTCGAGGCTCGACAATGAAGCTTGACTAAGCCTCCGCGAAGCAGATATGGGCTATACATCCGGATCAAATAGTTCAGGGTAAAGTGCATTCCCTCTATCATGCTCGAATAATGCCTGATCATATAAACCACATGCCAGAACGAAGGGTGGACTTGACCTAGAGTCACCTGGTAACTCCAGCAGATTTCGAGAATCACGGGGTTGATTAGGGGCGAGGATGGCCCCACCGGCCCTGAAGAGAATGTGTAGGTGTACACACTCAGAAAGTCGGCTTTATGAGCCATAATATCTTCATCCCGAGCATGAATCTCCACGAGTACGATATCTCCCTAGCAGCAGTCTGCCTCCACTCTTTTGATGTATGTTATAGAGCTAATATATCGAGTTATAGGCTCATGGCGCCCTGACTTCGAGAAGGGTTTCTCGACCCTAAAATCGGAGGTCATCACAAACGGTCCCGGAATACACTCCTCGGCATGGGGGGAGTGGTCACTTTGCCTCGAGAGAAAAGCAAAGAGGATGAGCCCACAACCTCCTGGGAAGCAGAAGTGGAAATATTCGTCATCCTTGGGGAAAACTGAGGAAAGAAGAAAAAGGGGGTTTGCGTCCCTGGGAAAGAGTGAGAACGAAGGGCAACAGACCTCACTAAGGGTTTTGAACACAAGATGGAATCTAGAAAGGAAGAGACGAGTATTTATAAAAGCATCATGGATATATTGAAGGAAGCCAACCGCCGCAGTCAATGCTGAAATCTACAGGAACGGTGCACGTAATGCGCCTTAATACCTTGTATCCGTTCGCAAGGGCACCACAGGAAGCAGGGGTTCAGAACCATTTCTTATCGTTTCTTGTCGCCTTCACCCTAAGAAACATAGAGACTATCTGTATACGGTGAATTCGAGGGCCTAATTGCCCCGTCATAGAACCATCTTGCGGTCATGCCCCTCGAAGCTCAAAGCCAAGGTCGAGACTCATCCTCGAGGTTCGATATATATTGGTTCGAAGGATATCGTAATCTAACAAGTACGCAAGCTATGGTAGGCGAGCGGGGAGTTCCCAAGGCACGCAACTTAACCTGACATGGTTGGTCTATCCGGGGCCTATTTCCAAGATGTCATGTCTAGCCATCCTATCTCCATAACTTTACGGTTAACACGTTCTGTACCATAACGGATTCCCTTCCTATATAAAAGGGATCCCTATTACTTTGTAGGCTCGGCTGATGTTTCTCCATTCTACTCAAACGCAATAATATATTCTCTCTCTTTCTCCTCTCTAACTCGCTTGCCCTCACTGGCTCGAAGCCATTTAGCTTTTACTACTTTCTTGTATGTTCTCTATTTATCGCTTGGTACTAGCCTGAAGTCACCTTAATATCATCGCTCTCTTACTTGTTCTTCATTATATAGCTCAGCATTGGCCGTAAAGAGCCTTGTTCAATTATATCCTTAGTTGTTATCCCATTACCGATTATCCTCGATAGCTTGAACTTGATCCTGACGTCGACCTTGAGGTCCCCCATCGACCAGACCTATACCCGGGCAGCAGGCCATTCGGTTCGATTACTATCTCGTTTTAGCTTGCATTTCATCACTAAGCTCCATATTATTAGCATCAACTGCTCTAACAACTAGCTCAAGAATAGATCACGTATTTTTAGAATCCCATTTACAAATTTAATTGTTGTTACCATTTTCATGGTAAACATTATGTATGCTACCAACATCAATGGGTAGAAATCATGTCTTAGGTTTACATTTCCTATATGTGCATTAGAATCCATGTGTAACATCAACCCATTCAAAGTATGTCATGCATTAGATACCATGTTTTTAGGTTTACTATTTCAACATCTCATTTGGCATCACTTTACCACTTAGAAATCCTGCTTCAGGCTAAATAATAGCATCAACATAAAAATGTTGCTCCTACACGTCTTGAAGTCATGCTGTAACTCTTTGGGCATTTAGAAATCATGCTTTAGAAATTCTGCAATCATTCTGCATTTTGATATGTGCACGTTAGATACCCTGCTTTAGGATCTTGTTCACACTCACTTTGTCACACCTAGTTAAACTACTAATGCATGAAAAAGGACATAAAACAGTCTCATGTTTGATTATCCTGTTTAAGTGAAACTGGTCACAATTCCTCCATCTCTTTGCAGCGTTTAAGACAACATGCTTTAGGTAAAATAACTTCCAAGCTGTTTTTTTAATCTGGCAACTGTTGCATATTATTTTACGCTTAGGCACATCTTAGGTAATCAACTTTAAAATAAAAACTAGAACCGTCTTTGTGATTAATGTTTAACTATCAGCATGTTATAATCAGTAGGCAAGCTTGATTAGGACTTCTTCTCCGAGCTATGTAATAAATTTGAATCTACTGTTATCACTTAGATATTATGCGTAGGATCTGAATTTAGACTTTAATTGTGTATGTGTCATGCTGTTTATGTGTACTGCGTGTGGAGGTATATCTGAGCCTTTCATTTGTCTTCCATGCTCCCCTTAATTGAAGTCCTACTTGATTATTATATGTCGCCTTAGTATTTTACCTTTAAACTCAAGGGTCTGCTTAGAACCCCCTTTTTATAGGATAAGAGTCCTGAATTCCTCCGGGACTGATATGAAGGGATGAGTAACAACATGCAATAAGGTCGAGACCAACCCTCGCTTTAATTACCTTCACGGGGCGGGAAAGTGTAGATATGAATATGATGACCGGTGCATTAATATAATGTGTAGCCCTTCTTTAGGGAGTGTCATATCGGGTATTGCATTGATGTGATCCATATTATAAACAAACCTAGGACACCCCTTTTACATTCACAAATATGCTTATATTGTAATTCTTTTAAAAAATCTTGCTTTTCATTAATTGTTTTGTTTTCAAACATCTGTGTATGTAAACTTAAATCCCCTAATATTTGAGCCATACTTGTTTATTTGCTAATTGCACAAAATTACAAAAAACTGTTTGGCCGGAAACCACACTAGTGGATCCTGAGAGGTGGCTAACACCTTCCCCTTAGGATTTTCCTTACCCTGTCTCTGGTTACCAAACATAGTTATAAATGAACCTTATAGGTGCCCTAACACACCTTAAATAGTTAGGTGGTGACTCTTCAAAAATGCAAATCCCCTTTCCAAAAGGAGAGAGTTTTCTCAACCAAAAATGTCATAAATCTGATTTCAGGAGAAAAAGGGGGCGCGACATAGATTTGATTAGAAATACTCCTTTGTTTGGAATCATGGGGATTATTTTCTTTATTATTGATTGGTTTTATTCTATAAATTGTATATTCTTTGACACAATAATGCATACTATTTCGATACCAAAACTAACAATTAGCATTTTAAAAATATGGTTTATCGCATATTAGGACATAATTTTTTAAAAGGGTAGGTGTACTTTAAAAGGATATGGATTAGCATAAAAAAATAACGCTAGTATATATATGCTTGAAAGGAGCTTTAAAGGAGTATGGGATATTTGTTTTTGAGGATGTATGTGAAAGGGGAAAATTAAATTATACACTTGTTCCTAAGCATGAGTAGGCCTAAATGTACCTTGATCTTTTAGAATTGAAGAAAAGCCATTTTTCAAAAATCCTTTTGGAGTAGCACTTCATATTTTTGAGATAATTGGATTCTCTTTTTGGAAATAAGCTTATGTTTCTAATCTGATTTTACTTTTGAAAATGTGGCTGCCGCTCTTACTAAATTTGGTTTAAGGATAGAGTACTACTCAAGGTCAATACCTCTTTTTGAATTCCCCGACACTTCAAAGTTCCCAAGGGTCTCAAGGCCTAAGGCAATGCTTATGCTTGGGAGAGCAGCCCAACCTAAAGTTAAACTCCACTCCCAAATATCCCTAACCACTAACGACTCATTTTTCCTATGGGGTCAAGTGCCAATGAGAACCTTTCAATGTAAACTAACTACCATAATACTCCCTACCACAGACGAATACTTTTCCTTTTAACAGAATAGCATAAGGACACAAAAATAATTTCATTTTTATGACTGCATTTTTAATACCAAATGAATAATACACATATTAAGTAAATCTAAAGGTCAGACTTCAAATACATATGGGAAGAGAACAGAAACACTATAATAGTACTCTTCAAGGTCTAAACATTGAAGAACACATTCAAAAAGAAAGGTAAAAACACATCGTTCAGATATGCAGCAACACAAATGCCTCTAACAACATGTTAGTTAGCTCAAGCCTTGTGACTACCATATGCACAAATTGACAAACCACTTGAAACTTCTTCTATAAAAAAATCAACAACGACTCAGACAGGTGGTTGTGATTAACAACCACTATAGGTATTATCAAAGACATCAGGACTTTTAGCATGACTATAGGTTAGAGATTCAAACATGCAATTCTTAAAGATGCTTAACAAAAATATAGGTCATTAACCACACTATATTTGGGATTGAAGGCAGAATCACATCTTCATAAGAATACTAATCCTATATTGAAACAGGTAGGCCCAAGTAGTAACAATAAGAAGTTCTTTTGGGAATTACAGATCAGATTCAATTTTGATTAATATTAAAGAGAGTAATGAGTGTAACCTTATAACGAAGTATGGAATCATGAAGTCATGTAGACAAAATAGGGATACATGTAACATTTGATCAACTATACATAGATACTTCAAATAGGGTTGTGATCTTAGACATAGAGGGTAAGCTTCACTTATTGTAGGATCAAGTAAGAAATGTCATAAAGGAAGGGGGGCTATAGACAAGAGAAAGATTATACCAAACAAATTTAACTTGGGTGTATAGACTAAAATTAGCATCTGAATATGAAACATTTATCTTCATATTGAAAACATTTATCACTCAACTATAACAAAATTACTATATCTTGCTTTTATGAAAGATAACTTAATGATAACTGAATGTAAGACTCATAAAGTTAGTAGTATCATAAAGGAAATTAAGGACACAAAAAAAGTTATACCAAACAGGTTTAACTCAGCTATGCAATTGAGTGTTACATCTAAACATGAGGCAGTTATGTTTAACCTAACAACTGTTACCATTCAACTATAACATAACATAACTATGACCAATTTTGCAAAAGACAATTTGATAATAACATAATATCAGCAGAAGGGTTACTAATGTTCATGAGAGTTCACCTCAACAAGACTGTTTTCATATAGATGCAATCAACCGTTAGATATGAACATAAGATTACCATGGTGACAACTCAAAATTTGCTCTCGGAGTTGACATATAGAGATATAGAAAAGTATATCACATAAACACATAGACTTTTCATGCTTCAAATAAGTTGTGAAAGATTAAACTATATACTTTTAGGCTTTGTCCTAATTAGGATTAGCAAACAAAAATCTCGACCACAAAGATGCAGGAAAGCGGTATATAGAGGTAAAGATGACAATTGAATCATTTATAGAAAATCTGAAGTCTGGACCACCATGGAAAGTCATTGAGGCATATAAAGAAAAAAACATAACCATGTAAACTATTTGGACTCACAAATGAGAGTCATTAAGGTCACATAACACTCTAGCCGATATCAATTTAAAGATATTCAGAAACATGAAAAATGACCACAAATCAACAACACCTTATCATGAACTTGAGGTAACATTTCTATACTCGATAAACATCCCAAACCACTAAAGTTAAAAGAAGACAACGAACATACTCATAACATTAAAATAAGATAAGCAAAAGAGAAGAGATGGAGGAATACTGACCTTCTCTAGGGCAACAGACCAAAGAAGGATTTCTCTTATTTGCTTAAGACTCAAAGCTTCAAGCTCGAAGCAGTGAAATCACTTGAAAATGAAAAAAGACAGAAATCAGTAGGTAACCTGTGATGACCCGGCGAGTCGTCTCATGAGTCACCGCTTTGTTTTCCCTATTTCTGCTTCTTTATGCTTTCTTTATCCGTGTTATGTGATATCGGGTTGGTCGGATCGAATCCGAAAGGAATTTGGTAAGCATTGAGGCACGTAGTCTCTTTTGAGGGAGCTTAAGTTGGAAAAGTCAACAGGATATTGACTTATGTGTTAGAGGGCTCGGATGTGAGTTCTGATGGTTTAGTTAGTTTCGGGAGGTGATTTATGACTTAAGAGCATAATTGGAATGGGTTTTGGAGGTTTGGAGTAGATTCAGGCTTGAATTGACGAAGTTGATATTTTGGCGATTTCCGGTTGCTAGGCTAGATTTTGATATATGGGTCGGAATGGAATTTCAAGAGTTACAGTAGTTTTGTTTCATTTGGGATGTGTGCAAAATTTTAGGTTATTCGAATGTGTTTTGGTCAGGTTTTTGATCAAAAGCGGAATATAGAAGATTTTAGAATCTTAGGCTTGAATCCGAGGTGTTTTGGTTGTTTTGGTGTTGTTTGAAGTGTTTTGATGATTGGAACAAGTTTGAATAAGGTATAGGGTTATGTTTGTACTTTTGGTTGAGGTCCTGCGGTCCTCGGGGTGATTTCAGATGGTTGATAGAGGAGTTGAGATGTTATTGCAGCAGCTGAAGTTTTGCTGCTTCTGGTATTTTCGCACCAGCGGTTTAGAGACCGCAGGTGCGGCGCCGCATAAGCGGAGATTTGGCCGTAAAAGTGGGAGAGGCATGAGGAAAGGAAACCACAGAGGTGGCTAATAGGATTGCATCTGTTGAATCACAGATACAGAGGGAGGCTCGTAGATGCGGAATGGTGAGGTAGAATCAGGAACCTCAGATGCGGTAGAGGGACCGCACCCGCGGAGTCGCAGATGCGGGAAGTGGACCTAAGATGCGGTATTTAGTCTGGTAAGTGAATTCCACAGAAGCAGAGGATTAGATCGCATATGCGGTACCACAGAAGCGGATTTTGGACCGCATATGCGGAAAGTCCTGGGTAGAACATATAAGTTATTTCTTTTTGCGAAATTGAGCTATTCCACCATTTTTGACTTCGGCCTTGGAGTTTTCTGGGCTATTTGAAAGAAGGATTTCAGGGGAGCTTCATTGAGGTAAGGAATTCGGACCTAAAACGCATTCCTATGCTATTATTTCATGGATTAGAGCTAGAAATTGTGGAATATCAAAGGTTAAAATTGGGGAAACTAGGGCTTGGAAACTTAGGCCTTTAATTGTGGATTTGAATGACCATTTGGGGTTGGATTTATGAACTTTTGATATGTATGAACTCGTGGGGATATGAGGAACCAATTGATGTAAAAATTATCAAATTCCGAGATGTGGGCTTGGGAGTCGGGTTTTCGTAATTTCGGGATTTATGCCCTTTATTGATTGACATCCTCGTGCTGATTTTGGATAGATTCGATGAGCGTGGAGGCCGATCCGAGGGGCAAAGGCGTCGCGAGCTAGATATTTAGTCGGTTCGAGGTGAGTAATAATTGTAAATGATATCCTGAGGGTTTGAAACCCCCGATTTGCACATCGTAGTGCTATATTGAGGTGAGACACACGCTTGATGACGGGCGTGTGGTCGTGTGTTACTGGGGATTGTGACTTGGTCCATCCTAGTTGATGATTTTATCGCGTATTTAACTGAAAACTATTTGATATCACCATTATTTGGGTTGAATGTCATATTTAGGCTTCGTGCCAACTATTTGGACCCTTTGGGGATTTTCATTACTATTTCCTCACTGGTTTGACTTTATACTTGAACTCAGTTATGTTATTTTCCACTTTTTTAATACTCAGCCATGTTTACTCAGTTTTAAGACTTAAATGATATTTTAAATGATGTTTGGGTTGAGAAACACTATTTTACTATTGCCCGAGGGGCTTGTGAGTATTTTTGACTGAGTAAGGCTGAGGGCCTAGGTGCGAGGAAAAAACTAATACTGATTTTAGGCCGAGGGCCTGAGATATATACGCCACGAGGTGGCTTGTTGATATGAGGCCGAAAGCCTAGAGATGATGCCACGAGATTGCTTAATATTGCGCTTGGGACATTAGGCGCCCCTCTAGGAGTTTGCACACCCCTTGTGAGCACGGGTACCCATTGTGATGTGATATTGAGACCGAGGGGCAGGTATTGTTCTGAGATGTTGCCCGAGGGGCGGATTTTCTGATACTGTGCCTGAGGGGCGAACTTCTATTTGTTTACTTTACCCTAAATACCTGTCAATTACTTGTTTACCTGTTGAAAGAAGTTTTACTTCATTTTTCACTGGTTTACTGCTTTTAAATGATTTTTACTGCTTCATTATAGAATGTTGTATGCCTTACGTGGTTTCTTACTTTCAATCGTTATTTACATTTGTTACTTACTGAGTTGGAGTACTCACTTTACTCGCTGCACCCCGTGTGCAGATTCAGGCGTAGCTGGTCTCGCTCTCGAGTGTTGATTCATTCCAGTTTTAGGCGAATCTCGAGGAGTCTTTAGGTAGTTGTTGGCGTTCGCAGCCCGGAGCTCCTCCCTATCTCTTTCCTTTATGTCCTTAGTTCAGTATTTAAACTCTGCAGTTATATTTGATGACTTAGTGTTGTTAGATTCTCGTGACTTGTGACACCCCAGTTAAGGGTGTGTTGGGTTGTACTTCCGCATTTAATTGATATTATCTGTCACTTTGTATTATTAATCACGGTTTAGGCTATTATATTGTTGATTAACTGTTTAACGTTAAATTGGAAATAGTTGGCTCGCCTTGTCTTCACGAGAGGTACCATCACGACCGAGTCCGGGTTAGGATCATGACAAGTTGGTATCACAACCTAGGTTACATAGGTCTCACGAGTCATGAGCAAGTTTAGTAGAGTCTACAAGATTGGTACGAAGACGTCTGTATTTATCATCGAGAGGCTGCAGAACCTTTAGGAAAAAAAACTTCATATTCTTGATATTCTTTTCATGCGAATTTGTTGATCCGAGTACTAAACCTCCGTTATTCTATTCTCTCACAGATGGTGAGGACACACGCTATCGGACAGGGTAGACGACCACCAGTGCCACCAGCCATGGCCACCAGAGGCCGATGAAGCGGCCATGGTCGTGGTAGAGGCAGAGCAGCAAGAGCAGCACCTGTAAATCCACCAGTTACCCCGGCTCAGGATCAGGCTCCAGCTATGGATGCTCTAGCAACACCAGTTCACGCACCAATTGTGCCCATTGTGATTCTGGGTCTTTAGGATGCCTTGGCTCAGATCTTATCAGTTTGCACTGGCCTAGCTCAGGCATTTTCAGCCACTATAGCCACAGCTACTTCACAGGCCGTGGGAGGCAATCAGACTCCCGTCGCTCGAACACCTGAGTAGGTCGTGCAGGGACTTCAGACGCCAAGAGCGCATCCAGCCTAGCCGAATGCAGTTGCTCAGGATTATGTAGTTCCTTCCATGCCGGAGGACGAGCAGCGTAGGTTGGAGAGGTTTGGTAGACTTCAGCCTCCGTCATTCAGTGGTGTAAAGGGCGAAGATGCCCATGGTTTCATAGATAAGTGCTAGAGGATGCTTCGTACAGCGGGTATTCTGGAATCCAGCGGGGTCGCTTTTACCACCTATTAGTTTTCAGGAGCTGCTTTCACTTGGTAGGAGGATTTTGAGAGGCGTAGGCCTATTGGTGCAGCACCCCTTTCCTGGCAGCAATTATCCGTTCTCTTCTTAGAGAAGTTAGTGCTATAGTCTTGCAGAGAGGAGTTGCGTAGGCAGTTTGAGTGGTTGCGACAGGGGGAGATGACCGTGTCGCAGTATGAGTTGAGGTTTTTTGAGTTGGCTTGTCATGCCATCTGGTTGGTTCCGACAGATCGAGAGCAAATTAGGAGGTTTTTAATGGTCTCACTTATCAACTCCGTATTCTTATGACTAGGGAGAGGGTATCTAGGGCTACATTCAAGGAGTTTGTTGATATTGCCCGTGAGATTGAGTCGGTTCGCCGTTAGGAGCGAGAGGAGAGGGAGGCCAAGAGGCCTCGAGGATCTGGCAGCTATAGTAGTGCACCTTTGAGGGGTCAGTTTCAGCATGACAAAGGTTGTTCATTCAGGTCTGCTCAGCCAGCTCACCCACGTTATCGTGTGGTGTCTTCAGGTCATGGTTATCATGATTCTCAACAGGGTTAGTCATCACTTAGTGCCCTTCCAGCTTAGAGTTCAACCCGTGCTCCATCAATTCAGGGCTCTTCCATGCTGGGTGCATCTGCTAGTCCCTCCCGTGTGAGGGCTTCCCTTTAGTCCTCTTCTCTAGCACCTGGGAGTTGATATGAGTGTGGTGAGATGGGGCACATATGGGGGCAGTGTCCTCATCGCGTTGCTAGTTCGTCACAATAGAGGGGTCAGTCATCGGCTTTAGCACCAATTTCTTCGCCACCACCCGCTCAGCCAGCTAGGGGTAGAGGTCAGTCAACTAGGGGTCTCCCCAAAGGGGGAGGTCGTTCAGGGGGTGGTCAGACCCATTTCTATGCACTCCTAGGTAGACCCGATGCTATTGCTTTAGATGTTGTCATTACAGGTATTGTTTTAGTATGCCACAGAGATTCCTCTATATTATTTGATCCCGATTCCACCTTTTCTTATGTGTCATCATACTTTGCTCGTTATTTGGGTACGCCCCATGAGTTTCTTGCTTTACCTGTTCATGTATCTACCCCAGTAGGTGATATTGTTGTTGTAGACCATGTGTACTAGTCGTGTGTGGTGACTATTGGGGGTCTAGAAACCCGAGTGGATCTATTACAATTGAGCATGGTGGATTTTGATGTCATTTTGAACATGGATTGGTTATCTCCGTGTCGTGCTACTTTGGACTATCATGCTAAGACAGTCACATTGGCTATGCCGGGTGTGCCATAGATCGAGTGGTGAGATGTGACTGATTGTGTTCCTAGTAGAGTTATCTCTTTCTTGAAGGCCCAATGTATGGTTGGGAAGGGTTGTCTTTCATATCTAGCGTTTGTGAGGAATGTCGGAGCTGAGACTCCCAGTATTGATTTGGTTCTAGTTGTGAGGGATTTTCAAGATGTGTTTCCTGCAGACCTGCCAGGCATTCCATCGGACAGGGATATTGATTTTGGTATTGACCTGGTGCCGGGCACTCAGCCCATTTCTATTCCGTCGTATAATATGGCACCAGCGGAGTTGAAGGAGTTAAAGGAGCAGCTTCAGGAACTCCTAGATAAGGGGTTCATTCAGCCTAGTGTGTCACCTTGGGGTGTGCCGGTTCTGTTTGTGAGGAAGAAGGATAGAATAATGAGAATGTGCATTGGTTATACGCAATTGAACAAGGTAACAATTAAGAACAAGTATCATTTGCCTCGCATTGGTGATCTATTCGACCAGCTTCAGGGACCGAGGGTATTCTTCAAGATTGATCTCCATTTGGGTTATCACCAGTTGAAGATCAGGGATTCGGATATACTTAACACGACTTTCAGGACCCGATATATTCATTATGAGTTCTTAGTGATGTCTTTTGGGCTGACCAATATCCCAACAGCGTTCATGCATTTGATGAACAACGTGTTCTGGCCTTATCCCGATTTGTTTGTCATAGTCTTCATTGATGATATTTTGGTGTATTCGCGTATTCAGGAGGAGCACGCGGAGCATTTGAGAGTTGTCTTATAGAGATTGAGAGAAGAGAAGCTTTATGCAACGTTCTCCAAGTGTGAGTTTTGGCTCAGTTCAATGGCTTTCTTGGGGCACGTGGTGTCCAGCGAGGGTATTCAGGTTGATCTGAAGAAGATAGAGGCAGTTTAGAGTTGGCCTAGACCATCCTCAGCCACAGAGATTCGCAGATTTCTTGGTTTGGTAGGCTATTATCACCAGTTTGTTCAGGGATTCTCATCTATCGCATCGCCTTTCACAAAGTTGACCCATAAGGGTGCTTCATTTGTAAGGTCGAACGAGTGTGAGGAAAGATTTCAGAAGCTTAAAATAGCTTTAACTACAGCTCTAGTGTTGGTTTTGCCATCAGCTTCAGGTTCATATACCGTGTATTGTGATGCTTCGAGAGTTGGGATTGGTTGTGTATTGATGCAAGAGGGTAGAGTTATTGCTTATGCTTCTCGTCAGTTGAAGCCCTATGAGAAGACCTACCTCGTTCATGATTTGGAGTTGGCTGCCATAGTTCACGCGTTGAAGATTTGGAGGCATTTCTTGTATGGCGTATCTTGTGAGGTGTTCACAAAACATCGCAGACTTCAACATTTGTTCAAGCAAAAGGATCTTAATTTGAGGCAGCGGAGATGGTTGGAGTTGCTTAAGGATTATGATATTACTATATTGTACCATCCGGGAAAGGCCAATGTGGTGGCCAATGCTCTGAGCTGAAAGGCAGTAAGCATGGGGAGTTTGTCATATATTCCAGTTGGGGAGAGACCTCCGGCAGTTGATGTTCAGGCCTTGGACAATCCATTCGTGAGGCTAGATATTTCGAAGCTTAGTCGGGTATTGGCTTGTGTGGTTTCTTGGTCTTCCTTATATGATCGCATCAGAGAGCGCCAGTATGATGATCCGCATTTGCTTGTCCTGAAGGACAGAGTCCAGCATGATGATGCCAGAGATATGACCATTGGTGATGATGGAGTGTTGATGATACAGGGCCGGATTTGTGTGCCCAATGTGGATGGGCTTCGGTAGTTGATTCTAGAGGAGGCTCATAGCTCGCGGTATTCCATTCATCCGGGTGCCGCGAAGATGTATCAGGATTTGAGGCAGCACTATTGGTGGAGAAGAATGAAGAAAGATATTGTGGGATTTGTGGCTCGGTGTCTAAATTGTCAGCAAGGTGAAATATGAGCATTAGAGGACAGGTGGCTTGCTTTAATAGATGGTTATTCCCGAGTGGAAGAAGGAGAGGATCACTATGGACTTTTTTGTTGGACTTCCACGGACTTTGAGAAAGTTCGAAGCTATTTGGGTGATTGTGGATCGGCTGACCAAGTCCGCGCACTTCTTTCTTATGTGTACTACCTATTCTTCAGAGCGGTTGGCAGGGATCTATATTAAGGAGATTGTTTGCTTGCACAATGTCCCAGTTTCTATCATTTCAGATAGAGGTGCTCAATTTACTTCACAGTTTTGGAGGGCCGTGCAGAGAGAGTTGGGTACTCAGGTGTAGTTGAGCACAACTTTTCATCCTCAGACGGACGGGCAGTCCGAGCGTACTATTCATATATTGGAGGATATGTTGTGTGCTTGAGTCATTAACTTCGAAGGGTCATGGGATGAGTTTCTACCACTTGCAGAGTTTGCTTATAACAACAGCTACCAGTCGAGTATTCATATGGCTCCATATGAGGCTTGGTATAGGAGGCGGTGTAGATCTCCAGTTGGTTGGTTCGAGCCCGGCAAAGCTATGCTATTGGGGACTAATTTGGTGTAGGATGCTTTGCAGAAAGTGAAGGTGATTCCGGAGAGGCTGCATACAACGCAGTCGAGGCAAAAGAGTTATGCCGTTAGGAAGGTTCGAGATGTGTCCCACATGGTTGGCGAGAAGGTTCTGTTGAAGGTTTCACCCATGAAGGGTGTTATGAGATTTGGGAAGAAAGGGAAATTGAGTCTTATTTAGCCTTTTGAGGTGATTCAGAGGATTGGGGAGGTGGATTATGAGCTTGCCTTGCCACCCAGCTTGTCGAGTGTGCATCCGGTATTTCATGTTCCTATGCTTCGAAAGTATATTGGGGATCCGTATCATGTTCTGGATTTCAGCACGGTTCAGCTAGATGATGATTTGACCTATGGTGAAGAACCAGTAGCTATTTTGGGTCGTCAGGATCGGAAGTTAAGGTCAAAGGATATAGCTTCAGTGAAAGTGCAGTAGAGAGGTCGGCCTGTGGAGGAGGCTACCTGGGAGACCGAGCGGGAGATGCGGAGCAGATATCCTCACCTGTTTGAGGCTTCAGGTATGTTTCTTGATTCGTTCGTGAACGAACGTTTGTTTATGTTGGGGAGGATGTGACGACCCGGCCAGTCGTCTCATGAGTTACCACTCTGTTTTCCCCATTTCTACTTCTTTATGCTTTTTTTATCCGTGTTATGTTATATCGGGTTGGTCGGATCGAATACAGAAGGAATTTGGTAAGGTTTGAGACACTTAGTCTCTTTTAAGGGAGCTTAAGTTGGAAAAGTTAACAAGATGTTGACTTATGTGTTAGAGGCTCAGATGCGAGTTCCGATGGCTCGGTTAGCTTCGGGAGGTGATCTATGACTTAGGAGCGTGATCAGAATGGGTTTTGGAGGTTTGGAGTAGATTTAGGCTTGAACTGGCGAAGTTGATATTTTTGCAATTTCCGGTTGCTAAGCGATATTTTGATATAGGGGTCGGAATGGAATTCTGAGATTTGTAGTAGTTTCGTTGTGTCATTTTGGATGTTTGTACAAGATTTCAGGTTATTCGGGTGTGGTTTGGTCGAGTTTTTTTATCAAAACCGGAATTTGGAAGATTTTAGAAACTTAGGCTTGAATCTGAGGTGTTTTAGTTGTTTTGGTGTTGTTTGATGTGTTTTGATGATTGGAACAAGTTTGAATAAGGTATAGGGTTATGTTTGTACTTTTTGTTGATGTCCCGGGCGCCTCGGGGTGATTTCGGATGGTTGACAGAGGAGTTGAGATATTATTACAGCTACTGAAGTTTTGCTGCTTCTGGTGTTTTAGCACCTGCGATTTAGGGACCGCAGGTGTGACGCCGCATAAGCGGAGATTTGACTGCAGATGCCGGAGAGGCTTGAGGAATAGGAAACCGCAGAAGCGGCTAATGGGATCACATTTGCAGAATCGCAGATACAGAGGGAGGCTCGCAGATGCGGAATGGTGAGGTAGAATCAGGAACCACAAATGCTGTAGAGGGACCGCACATGCGGAGTCGCAGATGTGGGAAGTGGACCGCAGATGCGGTATTTGGTCTGGTAAGTGAATTCTGTAGAAGCGGAGGATTAGACCGCATATGCGGTACCGTGAAGCGGGTTTTGGACCGCAGAGGCGGAAAGGCCTGGGCAAAACATATAAGTTATTTCATTTCGCAAAATTGAGCTATTCCACCATTTTTTACTTCTGCCTTGGAGCTTTTTGGGCGATTTGAAAGCGGGATTTCAAGGGAACTTCATTGAGGTAAGGAATTCGGACCTAAAACTCGTTCCTATGTTATTATTTCATGGATTAGAGCTAGAAATTGTTGAAAATCAAAGGTTAAAATTGGGGAAACTAGGGCTTGGAAACTTAGGCCTTTAATTGTGGATTTGAAGTACCATTTGTGGTCGGATTTAAGAACTTTTGTGGGGAGATGAGGAACCTATTGATATAAAAATTATCGAATTCTGAGATGTGGGCCCGGGGTCGGGTTTTGGTAATTTCGGGATTTGTGCCCTTTATTGATTGTTTTCGCTTGGGCTTTTTTCCCATAGCATATTTTGACGTTCTCGTTCTGATTTTGGATAGATTCAATGCGCGTGGAGGCCGATCCGAGGGGAAAAGGCATCGTGAGCTAGAGATTTAGCCCGTTCGAGGTGAGTAATGATTGTAAATGATGTCCCGAGGGTTTGAAATCCCAGACTTGCACATCGTAGTGGTATATTGAGGTGAGACACCCTCTTGATGATGGGTGTGGGGCCGTTCACTATTGAGGATTGTGACTTGGTCCATCCCGGTTGATGATTTTACCGCGTATTTGACTGAAAACTATTTGCTATCACCATTATTTGGGTTGAATGTCATATTTGGGCTTCGTGCCAACTATTTCAACCCTTCGAGGATTTTCATTACTATATCCTCAATGTTTTGACTTTAAACTTGAACTCAGTCATATTATTTTCCACTGTTTTATTACTTAGCCATGTTTACTCAGTTTAAAGATTTAAATGATATTTGGGCTGAGAAACACAGCTTTACTATTGCCCAAGGGGCTTGTGATTATTTTTGACTGAGTAAGGCCGAGGACCTAGTTGTAAGGAAAACACTGATACTGATTTGAGGCCTAGGGCCTGAGATATGTACGCCACGAGGTGGCTTGTTGATATGAGGTCGACTGCCTAGAGATGATACCATGAGATGACTTGATATTGCACTTGGACCATAAGGGGCCCCTCTAGGAGTCTGCACACCCCCAGTGAGCGCGGGTACCCATTGTGACGTGAGATTGAGCCCGAAGGGCTGGTATTGTTTTGAGATGTTGCCCGAGGGGCGGATTTGATGATACTGTGCCCGAGGGGCGAACTTCTATTTGTTTACTTTACCTTAATTACCTGTCAATTACTTGTTTACTTGTTGAAAGAAGTTTTACTTTATTTTTCACTAGTTTACTGCATTTAAATGATTTTTACAGCTTCATTATAGAATGTCGTATGCCTTACGTGTTTTCTTACTTTCAGTCATTATTTACATTTCTTACTCACTGAGTTGGAGTACTCATTTTACTCCCTGCACCGCGTGTGAAGAATAAGGCGTAGCTGGTACTGCTCCTGGGTGCTGATTCATTCCAACTTCAGGCGGATCTCGAGGAGTCTTTAGGTAGATGTTGGCGTTCGCATTCCGGAGCTCTTCCCTTTCTCTTTCCTTTATGTCCTTAGTTCAGTATTTAAACTCTGTAGTTATATTTGAGGAGTTAGTGTTGTTAGATGCTCGTGACTTGTGACAGCCCGATTAGGGCTGTGTTTGGTTGTACTTCCGCATTTAATTGATATTATCTACCACTTCATACTATTAATCATGGTTTAGACTTTTTATTGTTGATTAACTGTTTAACGTCGAATTGGAAATAGTTGGATGGCCTTGTCTTCACGAGAGGCGCAATCACAATCGGGTCCGGGTTAGGGTCGTGACATAACCCTAGATTTATGAAATCATAGAATTACTTTTGTGTTTTTGTTAGCACATAGGAGGTTGTTGGTCTTCTTAGGTGAGAACACTAGAGCCCCTATATATAGTTCAATTTATGGCTCTAAGGTTTCAACATATTCAAATTGTGAGTGCAAACTGATAAATTGTAGATGACGTAAGCACAATTGAGTGAAATCGGAAAAAAAACATATGGTAAAAACAATGTCGAATTTACCTGAGCACGAAGAGGTCGACCATTGAAGCCTTTGGACCAACGGTTAAACCCTAATGTCCGGAGGTCACTGCGTTTGACCTCTGGATATTGAATACTCATGATGAACCATGAGATAGACTCTGTGCATGCTCTAATTTGATAACTCATAAGAAAAATTATCAAGTATAAGTAAATTAATTTTAAATGGAAGGTCAAAATAGGCCATCAACAATAGACATATACCTAATTGCCTTACTTGATTGATGTACATGATAAATTAACTCTGTCAACCAATAAACTAGATAGCAATATTAACCTTGTCAACCAATAAAGTAGATAAATTAGTTAGTCAATTCAATTGAAGAATATGATAGGAAGGTTAGATTGCCCATCCTAAATCGTTTTCATTACGTTGGTAACATAAAATTCTTCTCTACTTTTGTTCAAAATTTGTTATTTATTTTCTTTTTATTTTAATTACTTTAACATCACTACTTTTGGGTTTAATCCTAGTTTATATAATTAAGATAGTCTGATCTAGTTAATAGTTGATAACAAGTCCTCGTGGTGCGACACTCTATCTCATCACTTCATTACTTGAAGATCACATATATTTGCATGTGTGTTTGGACGCTTCGCCTCCACACGGCTCAAATCAAACAAAAATTGATTTAATATCGGCAAACAGTGCATGAGAAATCATTTGCAATAGATAAAGCTATGATCTTTATATTTTTCAACAAAAGTCAGCCCGTGGCTTGCCCAGCCAAATGCGGATCAAAGGATAGATTTCCACTACCCATAACACCACAAGTTCATATATATGATTAGTTTCAAAATTTGAGTCCAAATGGATTCTCAAAACTCAAATTCTTATTTTTTAAATACTTAACAAAGTTTTACAAATTTTCACTTTGATTCACATGATTTTGATGTTAAAATCTAAAATATATTGATGAAATATAGTTGGAAATAGATTAGAATCACTTACCCAAAGTTTGTAGATGAAAAGCCCCTCTCCAAATCGCATCCTACCGAGCTTAGGGTTCTAAAATGAGAGATTATGAGATGAAATACCGACTTTCTGCCCTTTTGATCCACTACAGATATTGCAATTGTGAAAAATTCATCGCAAATAAGGCCACTGACCAGCTTATAGGGACGTCACAATTGTGACAAATGGGTTCGCACTGTCCTTTGCAAAAGCGATAGTTTAGTCGCAAATGCAAGCTACCAAAAATCCTAAGCCACTTCACAATAGCGAGCTAGGTATCGCAATTGTGATACCTGAGGCCCCACTGCTAAGCTCGATATTGTGAACCTGGTGTTCGCAAGTGCGATACCTGAGGCATCAGCACACCATATTTTGTATTTCAATTCAATACACTCAGATACTTGCCTGAAACTTGTCCGAGCCCTCGAGGCTCCAAACCAAACATCCACACAAGTCTAAAAACAACATATGAACTCACTCGTGATCAAAACACGAAATAACATCTACAACTACGACTTGAACACTACAACGCATATGTTTCAAAGTAAAGTTCAAAAATCTATACAATTGCAACTTAACGTCCGAATCATATCAATTCAACTCTAAATGATACCTAATTTTGCAGAAAAGTTCTATATATCATATCAGACCTATTCCAAGTTCCAAAATCAAATTTTGAACTTGATAGCTAATAGTTAACCTATGGTCAAACTTTCCAACTTCAATATGCCAAATTCTGGCAAAACAACATGAATCAATGTACGAATATCCAAATTCAATTTCAGGCATACGCCCAAATCCAAAATCGCGATATGAAGCTATCAGAGCCATCAAAACACCGTTCTGGGTCATTTTCACAAAAGTCAAGGTTTGTTCAACATTTTTAACTTAATCTTCTAAGTCAAGAACCAAAGGGTCCAAAACAATCTGAAATCTTTTCGGAACAATGACTAACCAACCTTGAAAGTCATAAAATCATAAACGCACATATTCGAAGTATCAAAAGGGGAAATAAGCAGAAATAGCAAAACACGACCAATCGGGTCATCACATCTCCCCTGCTTAAAAAAATGTTCATCCTCGACATGCATAAGGACATACCTGAAGTGATGAATAGATGAGGATATCGACTTCGCATTTCATGCTCGGTCCCCCAAGTCACCTCCTCGACTGGATTACCCCTTCATTGAAGTAATGTTCTTTGATCTCAACTTCCGGACATGTCTATCCAAAATAGCCATCGGCTCCTCAATATAAGTAAAATCCTTGTCCAATTTAACAGTGTTGATGTCTAAAACATGAGATGTCTCACCACAATACTTTCGGAGCATAAAAAATGGAACATCGGATGAACCGCATACAAACTAAGTGGTAATGCAAGCTTATAGGCCACCTCACCAATCCTCTCAAAGATTTCAAAAGGTCCAATATGCCTAGGGCTTAACTTGCCCTTCTTTTTGAACCTCATAACACCTTTCATAGGTGAAACCCGGAGAAAAACTCGCTCTCCAAACATGAATGCAACATTACGATGCTTTCGATCCACATAACTCTTCTATCTAGATTGAGCTGTACGAAGCCAATCCTGGATCAACTTGACCTTCACCAAGGCATCTCGAACCAAATCTATACTCAATAAATTAGCCTCTCCTGGTTCAAACCAACAAACTAAAAAACGACATCGTCTCCCGTACAGGGCCGCACAAGGAGCTATCAGAATGCTTTATTGGTAGTTGTTGTTGTAGGAAAACTCGGCAAGCGGCAAGAATTTACCCCAAGAACTGCCGAAATCCATAACACATTCATGAAGCATATCCTTCAATATCTGAATGGTGTGCTCGGACTGACCGTCCATCTAGGTGTGAAATGATATACTCAACTCAACCCATGTTCCTAACTCATGCTGCATAACTCTCCAAAAATGCAATGTGAACTGCGTGGCTCAGTCAGAGATGATGGATACCGACACACCATGAAGTCGGAAAATCTCGTGGATATAGACCTGAGCCTGCTACTCTAAAGAATAGGTAGTCACTACCGAAATGAAATGATCTGACTTGGTCAACCTGTCCACAATCACCCATACCACGTCAATATTCCTTTGAGTCCGTGGGAGACAAATAACGAAGTCTATGGTAACATGCTCCCATTTCCACTTGGGAATCTCAAGTCTCTGAAGCAAACTGCCCTGGCGTTGATGCTTATACTTCACATGCAGATAATTGAGGTACTGAGCTACATACTCCAGTATGACTTTATTCATTCTCCTCCACCAATAGAGCTGCCTCAAATCCTGATACATCTTAGCGGCACTCGTATGAATGGAGTACCAAAAACTGTGGGCCTCCTAAAGTATCATCTCACACAACCAATCTACATTGGGCACACATAACCGGCGCTACATTTGAAACACCCCATCATCTATAATAGAAACCTCCTTGGCATCACAATACTGAACCGTGTACTTGTGGAAAAGTAAATGGGGGTCGTTATACTGGCATTCTATGGTGCGATCATTATTTTCTTTTATGTCACAAAGTAAACCACGCAAGCAAGAACTCTAATCTTCTTTTATTCAAAGTTCGTTATTTATTTTCTTTTTAGTTTAAATGCTTTAGCATCGGTACTTTTGGGTGTACTCCTTGTTTAGATTATTAGGATGATCTTATGTAGTTAATAGTTGATAACAAGTCCTCGTGGGTTCGACACTCTATTTTATCACTTTATTATTTGACAATTGTGTATACTTGCGTGTGCGTTTAGCCGCTTCTCCTCTATACGGCTCAAATCTAACAAAAATTGATTTAATATCAACAAACAATGCAAGGGATATCATTTGCAATAGATAAAGGTATCATCTTTGCAATTTCAACAAAAATCAACCCAGGACTTGCCCGTTCAACCACATGTCCAAGGGTAGATTCTGACTACCCATAACCCCACAAGTTCATATATATGATTAGTTAGTGAAATCGACTCTCAAAACTCAAATTCTTTTTTTAAAAAACTTGACAAGGTTCCACAAATTTTCACTTTGATTCACATGATTTTGATATTCAAATATAAGATGCATTGATGGATTATAGATGGAAATAGATTAGAATTACTTACCCAAAGTTTGTAGATTAAAATCCCCTTTCCAAACCACCTCCTATCGAGCTTAGGGTTCCAAAATTAAGAGATTATGAGATGATTTCTCGACTTCCAGCCCTTTTGATCAGTTGCAAATAACACAAATACAAAGAACTCATTGCAAATACGGCCACTGACCAGCATACAAGGACATCACAATTGCGACAAATGGGTTCTCAAATACGAACCCTGCCCCTTCGCAAAAGCGATAGTTTAGTAGCAAATGCGAGCTACCCAAAATAATTATCCACTTCACAATAGTGAGCGAGGTATCACAATTGCGATACCTGAGGCCCCACTGCTAATCTAGAAATTGCAAACCTGCTGTTCACAAGGGTGATACCTGAGGCATCAACACACCAGATTCTTTATTTCGGTCCAAAACACTCTGATACATGTTCGAATCTCAACTGAGTCCTCGGGGCTCGAAACCAAACATCCACACAAGTCCAAAAACATTATATGAACTCGCTCGCGTGATCAGAACACAAACATAATAGCTAAAACTAGGAATCGAACACTACAACGCATAAGTTTCAAAGTTTATTTCAAGAATCTCTACAATTGCAACTTATCATCTGAATCCTATTAATTCAATTCCAAATGATACCAAAATTTTTAGACACGTTCTACATAGCATAACAGACCTATTCCACGTCCCAAAATAAAATTCCGAACTCGATAGCTAAAAGTCATCCTACGGTCAAACTTTTCAACTTCAAATTGCCTAATTCCAACAAACCAACGTAAATCAATCTACGGGCATCCAAATTCAATTTTGGGCATACGCCCAAATCCAAAATTGTGATATGAAGCTATTGGAGCCATCAAAACACCGTTGCAGGATTGTTTTCACATAAGTCAAAGTTTGGTCAATATTTCCAACTTAATATTCTAAGTCAAGAACGAAAGGGTCCAATACAACCTGAAATCTTCCCATAACAAAACTAACCTACCTCGCAAGTCATAAAATCATAAACAAACACGTTCCAAGTATCAAAAGGGGTAATAGGAAAAATTATAAAAAACAATCGGTCGGGTCGTCACATTCTCCCCCTCTTAAAACAAATGATCGTCCTCGAACATACATAAGGACATACCTAAAGTGATGAATATATGAGGGTATAGACTTCTCATAGTAGTGTTCGGTCTCCTAAGTCACCTCCTGGACCGGATGACCCCTCCATTAAAACTTCAGTAAAGCAATATTATTTGATCTCAACTTCCGGACCTTTCTATCCATGATAGCCACCGACTACTAAATATTAGTCAAATCCTTATACAATTGAATAGTGCTGAAGTCTAATACATGTGACAGATCACCATAACACTTTCAGAGCATAGAAACATGGAACACCAGATGATCCACAGACAAATGAAGTGGTAATGCAAGCATGTATGCCACCTCACTAATCCTCTCAGTGATCACAAAAGGTCTGATATATCAAGGACTCAACTTGCCCTTCTTTTCGAACCTTATCACACCCTTCATAGCTGAAACCCGGAGCAAAATTCGAACTCCAACCATGAATGAAACATTACAAAACTTCCAATCCGCATATATCTTCTATGTAGATTGGGCTGTACAAAGCTAATTCTTGATCAACTTGACATTCTCCAAGGCATCTCAAACCAAATCTGTTCCCAATAACTTAAGCCTCTCCCAGTTCAAACCAACAAACTGGAGAACGACACTATCTCCCATATTGGCCCTCATATAGAGCTATCTGGATTCTTGATTGGTAATTGTTGTTTGTCACGCCCCAACCTCAGGAGGCGCGACCGACGCTCAATCGAGTGACCCCAACTGAGCAAGCCTTTTATGGACATCTTCTACCCAACTCACTCTAAGTAAGTAACCATGCTTTCATTTAATTAGACAATAAGTAAGATCAATCATGCACCTCGCTAATTCATTTTCTATTACAACCCTTAAACTATAGCTATATTCCCAAGATATTATGCTGTTACAGTTTAGAGGAAACAAGAGTTTAGAATTACAACATAGTCTAGTGACCCGTCCAATGCCCGTACATAACCCACACAAAACGTCTACGGAGCCTCTAAGGATACAAAGGATAGTTATGATAATGAAATCAACAAGGCTCCAGCTATACCTCAAAAGTGGAGATTTATAACAAAAGATGTACAACATAACCCCTGAAGGAAAGGGGCTCACTAAGACTTCTGAGAGGAGGATGCTCCACTACCTGCGATTGGCACTGTCGGCTACGGCACCACCTACATTCATTCAAAAGATATAGCAGCCCCGACAAAAGGAACGTTAGTACCATAGAATAGTACTAGTATGTATAACTAAACACCATCTTATTAGAAAGAACAACCATATAATAATAAAGAAATCATATGGACTAACAAAAGCTTTAACAATCACCACATCATCAAATACAATAAATCACATAACTTTCACTTAGTTTCCATAGCTTTAGGTCAACCGCTTTCTTGCGCGGAGTCCGATCACGGCCCGATCGGCTAAGCTGCCTCATTTGAGACATAAACCTCAATCACTATTTCGTTCTCACTTTCCGGGTTCAATATCAACACAATACCACCATGTGTGTAGCATGGTGTCCGATCATGGCCCGATCGGCTAAGCCGTCTTACCAAGACATTACCTTTTCCATTAATCATCTCACTTTCAATTTTTGTTTCACATATATTAGTTTATCGGCACTTGGGGACACAATTATCACATCATACTTGGCACTTGGTCACATTTCATAACTCATGTTTCACATTATTTCCACTTTCAGCATTAACCTTGCCATTTAAGATA
The DNA here is from genome assembly GCF_000393655.2 of Nicotiana sylvestris. Taxonomy (NCBI): domain Eukaryota; kingdom Viridiplantae; phylum Streptophyta; class Magnoliopsida; order Solanales; family Solanaceae; genus Nicotiana; species Nicotiana sylvestris. The sequence continues at coordinate 87,731,058 of NC_091057.1, read as the reverse complement.
ATGGGCACATACGAGAGCAATCCGAGTTGTAAGCATTGAGGGGAAATCACATAGTTCAGCATAATAATCACAATTTAAGCTAGACTTGAAATTTAGGCAATTTAGCACATAATTCATATTCTTCAGACATTCTCAACTTACAAAGTATATCACATTAAACACATGGAGACACACCTTTTACATATATTCTCACAACACCAATTCATTTAAATAACAAGCACTACATCAATCTAATTTCGGACTTAAAATATTTTCATGGACATCATGGGAGCTCAATTTCTAAGAAGAGGGGGTTTTATCCATACATACCTCAATAGAGCTTTCCTTAAGTTCTTATAATATTTCTGGAACTCCTATAAACTTTGATCTATTTTATGATAATTACAAGTTTAACCAAGAATTAGAGGGATAATCAGGATTCTAGCTCATTTGGGCATATTATCAAGCACTAAGTGTGCATTATAATTTTTAAGACCCTCTTTGGTGAGAGTTTCTATCATCCTACACCCTATTTGTTACATTTTTAGCTCATAGGCTCCCCATACCCTTTATCACACATGCATGCAAGAAAATCCACCATTATACCCATGAACCCACTTGTTAATTACCTATTCTTGTATGAATTTCGAAATCAAAGGTTAGGGTACAAGTTCTTACCTCTTAGGATGAAGGCTTAGTAATTTTACTTGGTAATCTTCAAGGATTTGGGCAAGGATTTAATAGTGACTTAGTGAGGATCATTTTTTCCCTCTAGAACTCTTTCTCTCACTCTAAATGTAGTAGAAAATGGCACAAGAGAGTCTAATGGGGTATTTTTAATGGAATGGGGTCGTGTTTTAAAAGTTAGAAAATAGGAGCCTCGACTCAATCTGCAATCGCATAACAGACATGCGGCCCGCAAAAGTGGCCCTTAAGAGTTGAATATACTGCCCGGGTATGCGACCAATATGTGGTCCACATACATGTTCTGCGGTCGCATAATGCACCGCATAACTGCCCTTCGCAAAAATAACATGGAGGTTATGCAATGACCATGCAGCTCGTATATCAATTATGTGATCGCATAATTGGCCGCACAGTTGACCTCAAAATTAGCCAACAGTTGTCCGCATAACAACAATGTGGGCCGCATAATGGGCCGCAAAAATGCGCTCTTCTGGAAAGTAATTTCTAACACATATTCTTAACTTGGAACTATGAGATTTCGGGTTTTTGAGTAGAAATTACATGGGGCCTTACATCCTCCCCCACATAAGATCATTCATCTCCAAATGAGGAACAAGATTCACTTTTCAGCAACTTAGGCAATTTCGGCTTCACTCCATATATCAACAGCCCCCAAATCTGGCTAACTCCCTAAATTTCCAGAAATGTTGCCAGATTTTCCTTTGTATCTAGGCTTATCCACTTGCCATAGAGCCCCAGAAACATATCCGAATAGCATATACACAATCTATTGACATGGCATAATTCATAACCACACTAAATACGGCCCCATAGGCAATATGTAATCAAAATAGAACAGTTTTACATAGACTGATCAAGTGATACAAAGCTCATAGGGACCAAATTCCTAGAAACTATTACATGGCTATACAAACAAATGTGGGTACTTTCTTTTCATTTCTTCCTCGGCTTCCCAATTGGCTTCTTCAACCTGCTGGTTTCTCCATAACACTTTCACAGAGGCAATTTCTTTGTTTATCAACTTCCGAACCTGCCTGTCAAGAATGGCAACTGGAATTTCTTCATATGACATTTCTTCATAAACCTCAATAGTTTCAACTGGAATAACAGTGGACGGATATCGCACTACCTTCTTCAACATAGAGACATGGAAGACTGGGTGTACCATTGACATCTCAGGCGGTAGCTCAAGCTTGTATTCCACTTGGAAGACTGGGTGTACCATTGTATGTCTAAGGGTGGAAAGTTGTACAAAGATTTACATGCATACCCAAACCTTGCTGAAATTTCTTCCAAAAGTTGCTCATGAACTGAGCCCCTCGATCTGAAGTGATTGAAACTGGAGTGTCATGCAACCTAACTATTTCTTTGATATACAACTGAGCATATTGTTCCACTGTGTCGGTAGATTTAACTGGCAAGAAGTGCGCTAATTTTGTGAGTCGACCCACGATTACCCAAATTGAGTCAAACTTGCGCGGAGTATGCGGTAACCCTACCACAAAATCCATGTTGATCATTTCCCATTTCCACAGTGGAATTGCTTTGAGCCAATCCACCAGGCCTTTGATGTTCGGCCTTCACTTGCTGACAGTTTGAACATTTTGCCAAAAGGTCTGTCACTTCCCTTTTCATGTTGTTCCACCAATAGACTTCCTTGAGATCATTATACATTTTCGTAGAACTCGGGTATACAGAATACCAGGAAGTGTGAGCTTCGGCCATGATCCTTTCTCGAAGGCCGTCAATATCTGGAACACATAGGCGGACTTGGTATTGTAGGGTACCATCATCCATGCCAAAAGAAAAAGTTGTGGTCTTGTGATTATGAATCCCCTCCTTCAGCTGTTCCAATAATTGATCGTTGAATTGCTTCTCTTTCACCTCCGCCACAAGTGATGATTCAACCCTATTCTACACAATTACTCCTCCTTCATTGGAGTCCACAAGGTGAACTCCCAAGCTAGCCAACTGGTGAACCTCCCGGGCTAATGGCCTTTGATATGCCTTCAAATGAGCAAAACTTCCCATAGATTTCTGGCTAAGAGCATCCGCCACAATATTGGCCTTTCCTGAGTGATAGAGAATATCGATATCATAGTCCTTGAGTAACTCTAGCCATCTTCTCTGCCTCATATTCAACTCCTTTTTTTTGAAAATATATTGAAGGCTCTTGTGGTCCGTAAATACATCCACATGGGCCTCATACAAATAATGTCGCCAAATCTTTAGCGCGAACACCACTGCCTCAAGCTCTAAGTCGTGGGTTGGATAGTTCTTTTCATGATTATTGAGTTGCCTAGAAGCATAAGCTATAACCTTGCCGTGTTGCATTAACACACACCCAAGCCCGATCTTCGAAGCATCACAATACACCACATATCCCTCTGTACCCACTGGCCGGGTTAATACCAGCATGGTAGTCAATCTTGATTTCAATTCCTGGAAGCTCCTTTCACAAGCATCGGACCACTGGAACTTAACTGCTTTCTGTGTCAATTTAGTCAATGGAGAGGCAAGAGTAGAAAATCCCTCCACAAATCATCTGTAGTACCCAGCCAAACCCAAGAAACTGTGAATCTCTGTTGAAGTGGTAGGGTCTAGGCCAATTCTTTACTACTGTAATCTTTTAAGGATTAACCATAACCCATTCCTTGAAGACCACATGACCCAAGAACGTGACAGATTCAAGCCAAAATTCACATTTCGAAAATATTGCATATAGTTGATGTTGCTGAAGAGTCTGCAAAACTACCCTGAGATTGTCAGTATGTTCCTCCCGACTTCGGGAATACACAAGAATATCGTCGATGAACACTATCACAAAGGAGTCTAGAAAAGGCTTGAAGACTTGATTCATAAGATCCATGAAAGCTGTCGGGGCCTTTGTTAGCCCAAAAGACATCACCAGAAATTCAAAGTGACCATACCGGGTCCTGAAAGCTGTTTTTGGAATATCCTGCTCCCTTATCTTCAATTGATGATATCCGGACCGCAAGTAAATTCTTAAGAAGCACTTAGCACCTTGCAATTGACCAAACAAATCATCTATCCTTGGTAGAGGGTATTTATTCTTGATTGTGGCTTTGTTTAGTTGCCGGTAGTCAATACACATCCGTAGCGACCCATCTTTCTTGCTTACAAACAAGGCCGGTGCACCCCAGGGCGACACACTTGGCCGAATGAAACCCTTATCTAACAAATCCCTCAACTGTTCCTTCAATTCCTTCAATTCTGCCGGTGCCATTCTATAAGGTGGAAATGATATAGGCTACTTGCCTGGCATCACGTCGATCCCAAAATCAATCTCCCTGTCTGGTGGGATCCTAGGGAGCTCATCTGGAAAGATATCTGGAAATTTATTCAGAACTGGCACAGACTCAAGGCTATGCGCCTCGGCATCGGTATCCGTAACCCGAACTAAATGATAGATACACCCCTTTTTGATCATCTTTGTAGCCTTAAGGTAAGAAATAAACCGACATTTTGGCACTGCATTATCTCCTTTCCATTCCACATTGGGGTCATTAGGAAATTCAAGCCTCATAGTTCTAGTCCGACTATCAAGTTTGGCAAAACATGAATAAAGCAAATCCATTCCCATTATTACATCAAAATCAACCATCCCCAATTCAATAAGATCGGCCATGGTATCCCTACCATGCACCATAATGACACAACCTCTATAAACTCGAGTAGCCGTAATAGACTCACCAATCGGAGTAGACACCAAGAATAGCTCATGAAGCTGATCCGGTTCTATCCCAACTTCCATTGCAACAATAGGGGTAACATAGGACAAGGTGGAACCGGGGTCAATAAGTGCATACACATCATGAGATTGTATAGTAAGAATACCTATAAAAAAATCTAGAGAAGCCTCTGCGGTCTGGCGACCACTCATAGCATAGAACCGGCTGGGTCCTCCCGAACTCTACGCACTGCCCCTAGCTGCACCACGCCCCGCAGGTGCTGGAGCAGTTCGAGTTGGAGAGGGTGCTAAAGATGTAGCAGCTGCTGGACTGGATGGCTGTGTTGTAACCTTACCCGCACCTTGGTAGGATACATGACAATGTCTCTGAATGTGGTCCCTCATCCCACATCCGTAGCATATGGGTAACTCCATGTAGCAAATCCTTAAGTGCACCTTTCCGCACTTAGGGCACGGGAACCTCTTCTGCTGCTAAGATCTCCCCCCTGACTGACCCTATTGGTGGGTTCCCCTGCTACCTTGACTGGGCTTGAAATGACTCTATTGTTGCTATTGGCTGGGCCTTGATGGCGGTGCACTAGTTGAAGATTGTGCGACAGACTAGGATGACCCTGATGATCCTCCCCAAAACGATGATCTTCCCCTACCTAGTGACTCTACCATGTTGCCCGTAGATCGGGCCTTGTTGTTATCCTCTCTCTCCATCATGTTCTTCAATTTACGGTTCTCTGTGGCCGGAGCAAATGCTACCATCTTCCCATAATTCATGTCGAAATTCAAGGCAGTAGTAGAAGCCTCATTAATAGTTAAAGGATTAAGTCCCTGAACAAACCGGCGCACCCTGGTCTCCATTGTGGGAAACATGTGAATAGCATACTTGGACAGGCGGGCAAACTCCATGTGGTACTCCTACACACTTCTGCTACCTTGCTTCAGATTCTCAAACCCTGCTACACGGGCTGATGTAACGACCCGGCCAGTCGTTTTAAGAATTAATTCCCCGATCCCCTATTAACTGCATTCCCTGTGTCTCTTTATGTTATTTTGATTCCCCGGGATGTTTTGTTTTGAGTTTCAGAGTGTTTTGGGACACATAGTCCTAAACGAGAGCTTAAGCTTTAGAATTTGGACCGTAGTCGGAGCAGTGTGAAGATAGACTCGAAATGGAATTATGTTAGCTCCATTGGGTTATTTCGGGCTTAGGGGCATGTTTGGATTGTGTTTTGAAGGTCCGTAGCTAATTTAGGCTTGAAATGCCAAAAGTTGAATTTTTAAAGTTTCCGGTTTGATAGTGAGATTTTGATAATGGGGTTGGAATGAAATTTTGGAAGTTGGAGTAGCTCCGTAGTGTTGAATATGACGTGCTTGCAAAATTTTAGGTCATTCAGACGAGGTTTGATAAACTTTTTGATCGAAAGCGTAATTTGAGAGTTTTTGGAGTTCTTAGGCTTGAATTCGTTGTTTAATTGGTGTTTTGATGTTGTTTTGAGTGTTCCGAAGATTGGAAAAAGTTTTAATAACGTTTTAGGATTGGTTGGCATGTTTGGTTGATGTCTTGGGGGTCTCGGGTGTGTTTCGGATGCTCAACGGGTTGTTTTTGGACTTGGAAAGATTGCAGATTTTCTGTTGTTGTGTTGTAGAGAAAGAATTCATCACGTTCGGGAGAGAATCTCGCATTTGCGTAGAGCATCTAGGTGAAATAGTTGAATCGTTCTTCACGTTCGTGATGATGTCCCGCATTCGCGAGGGTATGAACCCTTTGGTCTTTGCGTTCGCGACATTGTCCGCACGTTCGAGTAGGGTTCGCTACTGTAAGCTACGAGTTCGTGAGTGGACCTCGCATTTGCGAAAGAGGAAGTTGGCTAGTAGGATTTTTGTGCATCGCGTTCGTGATAGTAGTCTCGTGTTCGCGAAGAAGAACGTGTCTGGGCAGAATATAAAATTTCAAAGTCGAGGGTTTAGCTTTTTTGTGAAAACTAAAGCTTGGGAGCTCGGATTTGAGAGAGGTTTTGAGGGATTTTCAGAGATATCGATTGGGTGACGATTCTAAACTCCTTTTTTCTTGTATTACATTAATATAAATATGAATTCATCATTTAATTTCGAAATTTGTAAGAAAATTTGGAGAAAGTTCTTAGACCAAAAATTTGAGTTTTGATGGGGGATTTGACATTGGATTTTAATAATTTTGGTATGGTTAAACTCATGAGAGTATGAGGATTCTGTAAATATAAATTTTACCTAATTCTGAGATGTGGGCCTGAGGGGCATTTTGGTTATTTTTCCTAAATTCGCTTATTAGCTTAGAATTTGTTTGTAGAATCAGTTACTTCAAGTGTTATTTACATTATGCAGTTGAATTGAATAGATTTGGTCATTTGGAGTCAAGTACTCGTGGCAAGAACGTGGTTTCGGGTTGATATTAAGCTGGTTCGAGGTAAGTGGCTTGCCTAACCTTGTGTAGGGGAAACTCCCCTTAGGATTTGGTATTGCTGATATTTGAGATGCCTTGTACGTGAGGTGACGAGTGCGTACTTGTGCTAATTGTTGAAAAATCTGGTTTTTCTTAAGTAATTTTAATTGTGTTTCTTTTTCCTGTTTATACTACTTGCAATTTAAGCCTGTTATTATTTTAGGGAAGCATGACTAATTGACTTAATTGCTTTACTTGCTCAAGTTGCCTTATTTGGATTACGTGCAACATGCTAGGCTAGAAATACCTGTTTTACCTTGGGGAATTTGAATTGAACAGTGCATTCTTCTATTGTTGATGTGTGTTTACTTTGGGACTACGGGACAATATCCTGGGAGATCCCCCTATATGTTTACGTTGGGCCTACGGAACGGTATTCCAGGAGACCTCCCTACACATTTACATTAGAACTATGGGACTGCACCTGGTAGATTCCCCCTGTACTGAGTATTTACATTTGGGACTATAGATCGGTATTCTGGGAGATCCCCTTGCACTATGAGTTGGACTACGGGACGGTATCCCGGCAGATTCACTGGATATTTACAATTGGGACTACAAGACGGTATCCTAGGAAATCGCCGGTTGTTATTTATGTGTTGAGCTGTATTTCTCTCCATGTTTACTTTGCCTTTGTAGTAGTTTTTGTTGTTCTTTCTATTCTGTGTTATTCCTTACTGTTGCACTTATTATACTGTCTTATTTTTACACTATTACACCTTATATTTCATTTAACCTCAGTAGGGCCCTAACTTTCCTCATCACTACCCGACCGAGGTTAGGCTTGGCATTTACTGAGTACCGATATGGTGTACTCTTGCCCTTTCTGCACATGTTTTTCATGTGCAGATCCAGGTACTTCGACTCAGTCCTATCACTCTTGAGGCGAGGCGACTTTCCCAGAGAGTTCGAGGTATATCTACCACATTCGTAGACCGAGGAGTCCCTTTCTATTCTCTCTTTAAGTATTAGCCCTTCTGTACTTACTTTTGTTAGACATTCTGGAGTTAGATACTTGTAGACATTCAAAGGCTTGTTGTTTCATGAGATTTCAGGTTTTGGGAAATGTTTTTAGTTTCGAGAGTTGTATTGTATATGCCGAGTGGCATCTTAAATACTATTTCATGTTGTTATTTTTTGTTTTATATTATTTTCTTCCGCAAATTGTTCCTTATTCACATTTGTTAGGCTTACTTAGTTGTAGAGACTAGGTGTCATCACGATAGTTCACAGAGGGTGAACTGGGGTCGTGACAAGTTGGTATTAGAGCGCTAGATTCATAGGAGTCATGAATCACAAGTCGGTTTATTAAAGTCTCGCAGATCGGTATTGAGACGTCTGTACTTATCTACGAGAGGCTAAGTAACCGTTAGGAAAATTTCACATCATTTGATTTCCTTGTCGTGTGAGATTTTGATGTCACAACTCTAATCTTCTACCTTCTATTCTCTCACAGATGGTGAGGACACGTGCTACTCGAGCTGATCAGGCACTCGCGCCCCATACTGCAGTCGTCAGAGGCTGGGGCTAGGGTAAAGGCCGAGGACGCATACGTGGTGCAGCTAGAGCACCCGCACAAGCTACCGCTGAGGTACCACCAGCAGTTCCAGCTAGAGTCCAAGCACCTGATACGCCTAGTTCTACTACTACTCCAGCACTTTAGGAGACTCTTGCGTAGTTCATGAGCATGTACACCACTTTGGCTAGAGGAGTGTCATCGTATCCTCCGCACTATGGGTATATCATGATTGAGTTCAGTTTCTTTCACTGCCTTCTTGCTTTGATGAGTCGCGTATGAGTGGTGGCGCACCTATGAGTTAGACAGTCTGGATAAGGCAGCTTCACTGACTTGGACTTAGTTTTCAGATATGTTCCTAAGAACGTTTGTTCCTCAAAGCCTTAGGGATGCATGGTGCGCAGAATTTGAGCATTTGCGCCAGGATACTATGACTGTCTCGGAGTATGGTGTCCGTTACACCAGCTTGGATAGACATGCCCTAGCCTTGGTTTCTACTATTCGCGAGAGGGTTCGCCAGTTTATTGAGAGGCTTATTCCCAGCATCAGATCTAGCACGGCTCGTGAGTTGGAGATGGATATTTCTTATCAGCAAGTGGTGAGCATTGCTAGTAGGATAAAGGGTATGCAAGCTAGGGAGAGAGAGGAGAGGGAGGCCAAGAAGTCTCAAGAGTCGAGCCATTATTCTGTTGCTCGTGCCCCAGCTGCAGGTCATCATGGTAGGGGTTATATGAGTCACCCTGTTCATTCATCTCTTCCAACAACAATTGGTATTCCAGCTCCTCCTAGGCCCCAGGAGCTTTATTATGCACCTCTAGTATCTAGTGCGCCTCCTACACGGGGTGTTTTTAGTGGTCAGCCCAACAGACTTGGCCCGAGCCAGTCACAACCACCATGTCCTCCAAGAGCTTGTTTTGAGTGTGGTGACAAACGCCTATGGTGAGGGATTGCCCCAGACTTAGGAGGGGTGCACCTATACAGACTTCTCAGCCACAACGTGCCCCGCTGAGTTCTCAGGCTATGGTTACAACTCCAGTTGCTACCCCACCTGCTCAGCCATCTAAAGCTAGAGGTCGCGGAGGTAGAGGTCGCCCTAGAGGGGGAGGCTAGGCCTGATACTATGCCCTTCCTGGCCATATCGAGGTTGTTGCATCCGATTATGTCATCACAGGTATTGTACTAGTTTGTCACAGAGATGCATGGGTTCTATTCGATCGAAGCTCCACTTATTCTTATGTGTCTTCTTATTTTACTCCGCATCTGGGTATACCTCGAGATTCTTTGAGTTCCCCTATTTATGTTTCTACTCTTATGGGAGATTCTCTTATTATGGACCGCGTTTATCGGTCGTCTTTGGTTGCTCTTAGTGGTATTGAAACCAGAGCCAATTTATTGTTGCTCAACATGGTAGATTTTGATATTATCTTGGGCATGGACTGGTTGTCGCCTCATTATGCTACTCTTGATTGTCACGCCAAAATTGTGATGCAGGCTATGCCAGGTATACCGCGTGTTGACTAGAGGGGTGCTTTAGATCACACTCCCAGTAGAGTTATTTCTTTCCCTAAGGCCCAGCGAATGGTTGAAAAGGGGTATGACGCGTATCTAGCTTATGTGAGAGATATCACTATTGATACCCCTACAATAGATTCAGTCCCAGTAGTACGAGATTTTCCTAATGTGTTTCCAACTGATCTTACGAGCATGTCGCGCGATAGAGATATTGATTTTGGCATTAATCTATTGCTGGGCACTTAGCCCATTTCTATTCCTCCGTATCGTATGGCTCCTCCTGAGTTGAAGGAGCTGAAGGATCAGTTACAAGAATTTCTTGATAAGAGTTTTATTCGGCCCAGTGTATCACCTTGGGGTGCTCCTATCTTTTTTGCGAAGAAGAACGATGGTTCTATGCGTATGTGCATTGATTATCGCCAGTTGAACAAAGTTACAGTGAAGAACTGTTATCCTTTGCCTCGTATTGATGATCTGTTTGACCAGTTACAGAGTGCACGAGTGTTTTCTAAGATTAACTTGTGCTCAGGTTACCATCAGTTGAATATTCGGGAGCCAGATATCCCGAAGACTACTTCTATGACTCGGTATGGTGATTACGAGTTCCTTGTTATTTCGTTTGGGCTGACCAATGCCCCAACAGCTTTTATGCATTTGATGCACAATGTGTTCCAGCCATATCTTGACTCGTTCGTCATTGTCTTTATTGATGATATTCTGTTATATTCCCAGAGTCGGGAAGATCATGAGCAATACCTGAGGATAGTGCTCCAAACTTTAAGGGAAAAAAGTTATATGCTAAGTTCTCTAAATGTGAATTTCGGTTTGATTTCGTGGCATTGTTGGACCATATGGTATCGAGTGAGGGTATTCAGGTGGATCCGAAGAAAGTAGAGGCAGTGTAGAGTTGGCCCAGATCATCCTCAACTATAGAGATCCGTAGTTTTCTTGGATTGGCTGGTTATTACCGACGTTTTGTTGAGGGGTTTTCATCGATTGCAGCCCCTATGACTAGGTTGACTCAGAAGGGTGTTCCGTTCCAGTGGACGGAAGAGTGTGAGGCGAGCTTTCAGAAGCTCAAGATAGCTTTGACTACAACCCCAATTTTGATATTGCCTACAAGTTCGGGGTCTTCTACTGTCTATTGTGATGCCTCGAGGATTGGACTTGGAGCGGTATTAATGCAGGACGGTAGGGCGATTGCCTACGCGTCCAGATAATTGAAAGTGCATAAGAAGAATTATCCTGTCCATGGTCTCGAGTTGGCTGCTATTGTTCACGTTTTGAAGATCTGGTGTCATTATTTATACGGTGTTCCTTGCGAGATTTATACCGATCATCGGAGTTTGCAGAACCTATTCAAGCAAAAGGATCTTAATTTGCGCAAGAAGAGGTGGTTAGAGCTGCTGAAGGTCTATGATATCACTATTTTGTATCACCCGGGCAAGGCTAATGTGGTTGTCGATGCTTCGAGTTGCCGGGTAGAGAGTTTAGGGAGTTTGGCTTATTTATCAGTAGCGGAGAGGCCCATGGCAATGGATGTTCAGGCCTTAGCAAGCCAGTTTGTGAGATTGGATCTTTTGGAGCCCAGTCGGGTTCTAGCTTGCGTGGTTTCTCGGTCTTCCTTATTTGATCGTATTAGGGAGAGTCAGTTTGACGACCATTATTTGCTTGTCCTCAACGATAAGGTTCAGCACGGTGATGCCAGAGATGTGACTATTGGTGATAATGGGCCATTGAGGATACGGGGTCAGATTTGTGTGCCTAATATTGATGGGCTTTGGGAGTTGATTCTAGAGGAGGCCTATAGTTCACGGTATTCCATTCATCTGGGTGCCGCGAAGATGTACCAGGATTTGAGGAAGCACTTTTGGTGGAGGCGGATAGAGAAATATATATTTGGGTTTGTAGCTTGGTGCCTCAATTGTCAATAGGTGAAGTATGAGCACCAAAGACCGGGTGGGTTGCTTCAGCAGATAGAGATTCCGGATTGGAAGTGGGAGCGGATCACCATGGACTTTGAAGAAGTTCGATGCCATTTGGGTGATTGTGGATCAGCTGACCAAGTCCGCCACACATCATTCCTGTGTGTACTACCTATTCTTCGGAGCGTCTAGCGGAGATTTATATCCGAGAGATTGTTCGTTTGCATGGTATTCTAGTTTCCATCATTTCAGATAGAGGTAATCCGTTCACATCACAATTTTGGAGGGACGTATAGTATGAGTTGGGTACTCGGGTGGAGTTGAGTACAACATTTCACCCTTAGACGGACGGACAGTCCGAGCGCACTATCCAGATTCTTGAGGATATGCTCCGTGCGTGCGTGATTGAGTTTGGAGGGTCTTGGGATTAGTTCTTGCCATTGGTGGAATTTGCCTACAACAACATCTATCAGCCCAACATTCAGGTGGCATGGTATGAGGCTTTATATGGTAGGCGATGTAAATCCCCGGTGGGTTGGTTTGAGCCGGGCGATGCTAGATTATTGGGCACATACTTGGTTCAGGATGCTTTGGAGAAGGTTAAGGTAATTCAGGATAGACTCCATGCAGCCTAGTCCAGATATAAGAGTTATGCGGACTGGAAGGTTCGTGATGTTTCCTATATGGTTGGAGAGCGGGTTCTGCTTCGAGTTTCACCTATGAAGGGCGTTATGAGATTTGGGAAGAAAGAGAAGTTAAGTCCGAGGTTTTTGTTGGTCCTTTTGAGATATTGTGGCATGTTGGGGAGGTTGCTTATAAGCTTGCCTTACCTCCTAGCTTGGCAGGACTTCATCCGGTATTTAATGTTTCGATGCTCCAGAGGTATCACGGTGATCCGTCGCACGTGTTGGATTTTAGTTTAGTCCAATTGGACAAGGATCTATCTTATGTTGAGGAGCCAATGGCAACATTGGACAGGCAGGTTCGAAAGTTGAGGTCAAAGAACATCACATCAGTAAAGGATCAATGGTGGGTTTAGTCGGTTAAGGAGGCAACCTGGGAGCCGAGCAGGATATGCGCAGCCATTACCCTTATCTCTTTACTACTTCAGGTATGTCTCTATGCTCGTTCGAGGACGAACAAATATTTAAGTGTAGGAGGACCCGGTCGGTCATTTTAAGAATTAACGCTCCGATCCCTTATTAACTGCTTTCCCCGTGTTTGTTTCTGCTATTTTGATTCGCCGGGATGTTTGGTTTTGAGTTTCGGAGTGTTTTGGGACATTTAGTCCTTAAATGAGAGTTTAAGTTTTAGAAATTTTGACCGTAGTCGCAGCAGTGTGAAGACGGTCTCAGAATGGAATACTGTCGGTTCCGACCGTTGGGTGATTTCGGGATTGGGGGCGTGTTTGCATTGTGTTTTGAAGGTCCATAGCTAATTTAGTCTTGAAATGCCAAAAGTTGAATTTTTAAATTTTTGGTTCGGTAGTGCAATATTGATCTTAGGGTCGAAATGGAATTCCGGAAGTTGGAGTAGCTCCGTAGTGTTGAATGTGACGTGCTTGCAAAATTTCAGGTCATTCGGACGAGGTTTGATAGACTTTTTAATCGAAAGTGTAATGTAGTGTAATTTCAGGTCATTGTGCTTGAATGTAGTGTTGTGTTTTTGTGTTGTTTTGAGTTTTTCGAAAATTGAAACAAGTTTGAATGATGTTTTATGATTGGTTTTCATGTTTGGTTGAGGTTCCGGGGGCCTCGGGTATGTTTCGGATGCTCAACGGGTCATTTTGGAACTTAGAGAAATTGCAGAAAATTGCAGCAACCCAGTTCTGGTTTCCTTCTTCGCGTTCGTGGGTGGGGTCTCGCGTTCGCGAAGAGGAGCTGGTGATGGGGGAGGTTTAATGCTTAGCATCCGTGATGTTTCTCCCGCATTCGCGATGGTATTCCCCCGTTCGCGTAGGAGGAGGAGATTGTGCAGCACGTTCGTGACCAGGGCATCGCGTTCACGATGAATGAAAGCTGGACCAAGCGAAGGTGTGCTTCGCGAATGCGAGGGTCCTTACGTGTTCGCGAAGAAGGAAATACCTGGGCAGAATGTTAAAGTTCAAAATCGAGGGTTTAGTGATTTTTGTTAAAACTAGAGCTTGGGAGCTTGGATTTGAGCTAGGTTTTGAGAGATTTTCAAAGACATCGATTAGGTAACGATTCTTAACTCCTTTTTGCTTGTAACCCATTAATCTAAACATGAATTCATCACTTAAATTCATAATTTGTATAAAATTTCTTAGGCCAAAATGCGAGTTTTGATTGGGGATTTGACATTGAATTTGGATAATTTGGTATGGTTAGACTCGTGGGAGTATGAGGATTCTGAATATGTAAATTTTACCTGATTCTGAGACGTGGGACCGAGGGGCGTTTTGGTCATTTTACCTAATTTCACGTATTAGCTTAGAATTTGTTGTAGAATCAGTTGTTTGAAGTGTTATTTACATAATACAAATGAATTGAATAGATTTGGGCCATTTGGAGTTGAGTACTCGTGGCAAGATCGTGGTTACGGGTTGATTTTGAGCCGGTTCGAGGTAAGTGGCTTGCCTAACCTTGTGTGGGGAAACTCCCCTTAGGATTTGGTATTATTGATATTTGAAATGCCTTGTATGTGAGGTGACGAGTACGTACTAGTGCTAATTGTTGAAAATCCGGTTTTCTCTAAGAAATTTTAATTGTGTTTCTTTTTTTCCATGTTTATACTACTTGCAATTTAAGCCTATTGTTAGCTTAGTGAAGCATGCCTAATTGACTTAATCGCTTTACTTGCTCAAACTGCCTTATTTGGATTATGTACAGCATGCTAGGCTAGAAGTACATGTTTTACCTTAGTATGGAATTTGAATTGAATTGTGTATTCTTCGTTGCTGTTGCTGTGTGTTTATTTTGGGACTAGGGGAAGGTATCCCAGCAGATCCCCCTCTGCATGTTTACTTTGGGATTACAGGACGGTATCCTGATAGATCCCCCTTACATGTATACTTTGGGACTACGGATTTGTATTCTAGTAGATCCCCCTGCACATTTACTTTGGAACTACGAGATGGTATCCCAGTAGATTCCCCATGTAGTGGATATTTACCTTTGGGACTGCGGATTGGATTTCCGGTAGATCACCGCGTATTATGAGTTGGACTATGGGACTGCACCCGGGAGATCCATTGGACATTTATATTTGGGGAATACAGGACGGTATCCTGGGAGATCCCCTGTTGTTATCTCTGTGTTGAGCTGTACTTCTTTCCGTGATTATTTTGTCTCTATTATACTTGGTGTTGTTCTTTCTATTCTATGTTGTTTCTTACTGTTGCACTTAATTATACTATCTTATTCTACACTGTTATACCTTAGTTTTCATTTAATATTAGTAGGGCCCTAACTTTCCTCGTCACTACCCGACAGAGGTTAGGCTTGGCACATACTAAGTACCTCTGTGGTGTACTCATGCCCTTCCTGCGCATGTTTTTCATGTGCAGATCCAGGTACTTCCACTCAGTCTCATCATCCTTGAGGCGAGCACTGTTGTAGAGACTCCGAGGTATATCTGCCGTGTCCGCAGACCGAAGAGTCCCTTTCTATTCTCAGTACTAGTACAACCCTTGTGTATTTTTCTTGTTGATAGACATTTCTAGAGTTAGAGCTTTTTATGTAATCTCTTAGCTTGTGATTCATGGGGTTTCGAATTTTGGGAGTGTTAGGTTGATATTTAGTATTGTTATATGCCAGGCGGCATCTTAAACACTGTTTCATTTTGTATCTTAGTCTTAATTATTTTCTTTCTGCACTGTGGTCATGACACTTGGTTGGTTATGGGTCATCGATATTTGGTGTTTGTTCCCGATTCGGGCATGTAGGCCTAGGTTGACTTTTGTTGACTTCTTAGGAATTCTTCAATGATCAAAGCTCTATAGAGAGATCGCTTCCTATAGCATTGTTTTACATCATTTTCTGATGATTGGCTAGGAATGCGTGATTAGAGGGCTATAGCGAGGTTCTTATTGTGATATGAGGTCGAATGTGTCACGACCCAAACAGATGGGCCGCGATGGACACCCAGTACCTTACTCAACCGAGTACCAACATATCTGCCATGCCCGAACCTCGGGAGGCGCGACTGGCGCTGAATCGAGTGAACCCAACTGAGCAAGACTTTTTAGCAATTTCTACCCATCTCAATATGATTAAGAAACCATGCTTTGGGGTTTTGAGTATAAACTTTCACAGGGCCTTACATCCTCCCCCACTTAAGATCGTTCATTCTCGAATAAGGATTAAGGTTCACTTATTAGAAATTTTTATGAAACCTCAGCTTTTCACAACATGAAACATATCACAGCCCCAAATTTGGCTAACTCTCTAAATTCCCAAAAAGTTTGCTAGGGTTTCCCTTGTAACTAGGCCTATCCACCTGTCAAAGAGCCCAAAAACATATCCTAACAGCATATACATGTTCCATATACACAATATAACTTGTACAACACCAACCATGGCCGCATAAGCAACATATAACCAAGGCAGAACAATTTTACATAGATCAAATCAAAAGATAAGAGTTCATAAAGACCAAATGCATAAAAAGCTGTTACATGGCTATACAAACAAATGTGGGTACTTCTTTCTCATTTCTTCCTCAGCTTCCCAAGTGGCCTCCTCAATCTGCTGGTTCCACCATAACACTTTTACGGAGGCAATTTCCTTATTTCACAATTTTCGGACTAGCTTGTCAAGAATTGCAACTGGAAATTCTTCATATGACAGTTCCTCGTTAACCTCAATAGTTTCAACTGGCACAATAGTGGACGGATCTCCCACTACCTTCTTCAACATAGACATATGGAAGACTGGTGTACCAATGACATCTCGAGTGGTAGCTCGAGCTTCTATGCCACCTGACCAATTCTCTAAATGATTCGGTACGGTCCGACATACCTCAGACTCAATTTTCCTTTCTTTCCAAACCGCATGATACTCTTCATGGGGGAAACTTTCAAAAATACCCAATCACCTTCTTTGAACTCCAAATCTCTACGATGAACGTCTGAATAAGATTTTTGGCGACTTTGAGCAGTTTTTCAACTTCTCCTTAATCATTTTGACTTTCTCCGTGGCCTGATGCACAAGGTCTGACCCTATCAACTCTGCTTCTCCAACCTCGAACCATTCAATGGGAGACCTAAATCTCCTACCATACAATGCTTCAAATAGGGCCATCTGGGTACTAGCATGGAAGTTGTTGTTATAAGCAAATTCTATGAGTGGAAAATGATTATCCCAGCTACCTTGAAATCGAGAACACAAGCACGCAACATGTCCACAAGCGTCTGAATAGTTCACTCTGCTTGCCCATCTGTCTGAGGGTGAAAACCTGTGCTAAGATTTACCTGCATGCCCAAACCTTGCTGAAATTTCTTCCAAAAGTTGGTCGTGAATTGAGCCCCTCAATATAAAATTATTAAGACTGGAGTACCATGAAACCTAACTATTTCCTTGATATACAACTGACAATACCGTTGCATTGTGTCGGAAGATTTAACTAGAAAGAAGTGCGCTGATTTCGTGAGTCGGTGCACGATCACCCAAATTGAGTCAAACTTGCACGGAGTGCGTGGTAACCCTACCATAAAATCCATGTTAATCATCTCCTATTTCCACATTGGAATTTCTATGATTTGAGCCAATCCATCGGCCCTTTGATATTCGGCCTTCACTTGATGATATTTCAGACATTTTGCCACCAAGTCCGCCACCTCCTTTTTCATGTTATTCCACCAATAAACTTCCTTGAGATTATGATACATTTTCATAGACCCTTGGTGCACAGAATACCTTGAAGTGTGAGCTTCTGCCATGATCCTTTCCCGAAGACCGTCAATATCTGGAACACATAGGCGGCCTTGGTACGATCACTCCTCCTTCATTAGAGTCCGCAAGAAGAACTCCCAAACTAGCCAACTGGTGAACCTCCCTGGCCAATGGCCTCTCATATGTCTCCAAATGAGCCAAACTTCCCATAGATTTTCTACTAAGAGCATCCGCCACAACATTAGCCTTTCCCGGGTGGTAGAGAATATCAATGTCATAGTCCTTGAGTAACTCTAGCTATCTTCTCTGTCTTAAATTCAATTCCTTCTGCTTGAAAATATATTGAACGCTCTTGTGGTCCGTAAATACATCTACATAGACCCCATACAAATAATGTCGCCATATCTTTAGCGCAAACACCACTACCGCAAGCTCTAAGCTCTAAGTGTAGGCTATAACTTTTGCATGTTGCATTAACACACACCCAAGCCTAATCCTTGAGGCATCGCAATACACCACAAATCCCTCTGTACCCTCTGGCAGGGCTAATACCTGTGCTGTAGTCAATCTTGATTTCAATTCTTGGAAACTACTTTCACAAGCATTGGACCATAGGAATTTAACTACTTTCTGCGTTAGTTTAGTCAATGGAGAGGCAAAAGTACAAAACCCCTCCACAAATCTCCTACAGTACCCAGCCAAACCTAAGAAACTGCGAATTTCTGTTGGAGTGGTAGGTCTAGGCCAATTCTTCACTGCTACAATCTTTTGAGGATCAACCATAATTACTTTCCCAGAGATGACATGACCGAAGAACGCGACAGATTCGATTCAAAATTCACATTTTGAAAACTTTCCATACAGTTAATGTTACTCAAGAGTCTGTAGAACTGCCCTGAGATGGTCAGCATGGTCCTCCTGACTTCGTGAATACACAAGAATATCGTCAATGAACACTATCACAAAGGAGTCTAGAAAAGGTATGAAGACTCGATTCATATGATCCATGGAAGCTGTCGGGGCATTTGTGATCCCAAAAGACATCACCAGAAATTCAAAGTGCCATACCGAATCCATATGACCCACGATGACACGCTCGGTCGAATGAAACCTTTTTCTAGCAAATGCTTCAGTTGTTTCTTTAGCTCTTTCAATTCTGCCAGTTCCATTCTGTAAGGTGGAATTGATATAGGCTGCGTGCCTGGCATCACGTTGATCCCAAAATTAATCTCCCTGTCTGATAAAATCCTAGGGAGCTCATCTGGAAAGAGATCCAAAAATTGATTCACAACTGGTACGGGCTCGAGGCTAGGTGTCTCGGCATCAATGTCCGTAATGTGAACTAAATGATAGATACACCCCTTCTTGATCATCTTTGTATCCTTAATGTAAGAAATGAACAGACCTTTAGGCACTACGTTATCTCCCTCTTCCATTCAAGAACGGGCTCATTAGGAAACTCAAGCCTCATAGTCCTAGTACAACAATCAAGTTTAGAAAAACATGAATATAGCCAATCCATTCCCGTTATTACATCAAAATCGACCATCCCTAATTCAATGAGATCGGCCATGGTATCCCTACCACGTACCATGACAACACAACCTCTATAAACTCGTGCAGCCGTAATAGGCTCACCCACTGGAGTAGATACCGAGAATGGTTCATGAAGTTGTTCTGGTTCTATCCCAAATTTCATAGCAGCAAAAGGGGCAACATAGTACAAGGTGGAACCGTGATCAATAAGTGTATACAGTTCATGAGATTGGACAGTCAGAATACTTGTAACAACATCTGGAGTAGCCTCGGTAGTCTGGCGGCCAATCATGGCATAGAACCGTTGGGTCCTCCCAAACTCTATGAACCACCCCTAGCTGCACCTCGCCCCGCGGTTGCTAGGGCTACCTCGAGTGGGAGAGGGTCCTGAATATATAGTAACTGCTAGACTGGATGACTCTACTATGCCCTTACCCGCACCATGGCGGGATGTATGACAATGCCTCTGAATGTGTCCCCTCATCCTGCATCCATAACATATGGGTAACTCCAAGTAGCAAATCCCTAAGAGTATCTTCCCGCAGTTGGGGCACGGGGACCTCTACTGCTGCTTGGATCCCCCACCTGACCGACCCCGCTGATGGGATCCTCTGTTTCCCTGACTGGGCCTGAAATGATTCCACTAATGCTGCTGCTTGGGCCCTAATGATGGTGCACTAGCTGAAGACTGTGTAGCAGACTGGGACGACCCTGATGTCCCTCCCTAAAAAACTGATCTTCCCCCACCTAGTGACTCACCCATGTTTCTCGTAGAACGGGTCTTACTGTTAGCCTCTCTCTCCATCTTGTTTTTTAGTTTACGGTTCTCTGTTGCCTGAGCCAATGCCACCTCAGAAGTGGCTGATGAATCACTGTTTGATGTTGTGGTTGAGGGTAGTCGCCCTGCTATCACCCTGTCGGGTTCTCCTATTCCAGAGCAAACTACCCCAGTCCCTACACATGCGGAGGGTACTATTATCCCGACTATTGATACTCATGTTCCACCTCCAGCCCTAGCTTCCGATTTTGGTATTTCTGATGGGGATCTTATGGGAGCTATTCAGATGTTGACTCAAACCACGACTTAAGGTTCGTGATATGAGAATGAACTAACAATGTTGCATGTACAATTTTTATATTGTCTAAATAAACAAAAGCATGGTTTCTTAATCGCATTCAGTTGGGTAGAAAGTATTAATAAGGCTTGCTTAGTTGGGTTCACTCAATTGAGCACGGGTCGCGCCTCCCGAGATTGGGGAGTGACAATAACTTATCTTTTCATGTCATCCTATAATAGATAACTAAGCCAGAAAGCTGTGGTGAGATAAGTAGATTACAACATATGATACCAACTTATACATAAGACATACAGGCGTGTAAGACCAAAATAATCACTCGTATACTGAACATAGAACGACAAGGCCATATAGTCTTTTACGAACATGACATATGTCTACAAGCCTCTAAGAATACATAATTTTCATAAAGGTCGGGACAGAGTCCCGCCATACCAAACAATACACGTCTAAATCATACTAACCAAACAAGCAACTCTGAAGCAAATGGAGTGTATCAACATCTTCCACTGAGCTGATATCCTACTTAGAGGGCTCTCGACCTGTCTATCGGGACCTACGGGCATGAAACACAGAGTCCCCCGGCAAAAGGGACGTTAGTACGAATAATGTACCGAGTATGTAAGGTACATAAATAAGTACATAATAGACATGGCAGAAATATAGAGTAAATGACTCAACCTGTAAGTCTGGATAACTCTATCAATGATGAAACAATTATAGTGTCATGCACATGCGTATGAATGCCATATCATTCATAGGTACATGTTCCATAACATCATCAGGCCTTTTAGGGCATCCCATCATATCATCTCAGCTACTATGGGCAAAATCATCAACGTATACCATCTGATCAGGTGGTGGTGCGTATATACGTATATACATATATACATAAATACGTATATATACATATATATATAAGACATATGGGAATTCAAGAACATACATATCTTTAATACTTCTATGAATAGAGCCATTTATGGAATTTGTGCATTTGCTTGCTTCATTCGTGTCATAGATCATGCCAAAAAGAAAGAAGGGATAACCTTAACATATCTGGAGTAGGGAAAATTTTTTATGATATTCTTTGAAAATGTTGCACCGTACTCCTTTAGAACTGCAAAATTTTGACGTTGCTACGATTTTAACAATTCTTTCTGGAACTATTTTGTTGTAGGAAGTCATGTTGTAGTATACTTTTTTGTAGGAAAGTGTAGGGATTTTGCAAGAAATCTCATTAATGTATATAACTCCCCATCTGATTATGGTGTAGGGATTTTGTATTGAAAGTCTTGAATATTGAGGTGTCTTGAACTTAGTGTATTAGGATGCCACTTAGAAAAGAATGACTATGAGTCATTGGCTTAATAAGTGACTTGCTGCCACGTGGGGGTGGAGTTGGAAATTTTAATCTTTATCCAACTTATTAGTTAATTAGGTAATGTCCCATTATCCGGTAATTAAACAATTACCCATATAATTAAAAATCGCCTCAAATTACTTGAAATTCTACTCATTTTTAATATACTTTATATATCACACTATCACGGTCATATGGTACTTTGTATAGCACTAGTCCATAAATATCGGGTATTATCGCTCGGACCGTATTTCATCCCAAATCGATAACCTTCAACGAAACTCATTTCTTTAATTTGTGTTGCCTTTATTCTTCATGAATTTAATCATTACTTATTTGAAATACCATAATGCTTATAATCTCCAAATAATCTTGTCCTTGAACTGAGGTCAATTATTTTACAACAATTTCACGTATAATACTATAGGGTGTAGCATTGTCGTAATATAATAATGCAAAGCGTAATATCATTGTAATGTAATACTACAATGCGTAATATCGACGTAATATTGCGGGGCGTAACAGAAGGCTAGCCTAGATGAGCTAAGTATCTTGTCTAATCTTGCAGAGGGAATAAGCTGATATAACCTTATTTGTTTAGTTGGAATTTATGGGATGTGATGGAAGGTGACAAGCCTATATATAGGTACTACATATGATACAAGCATATGTATACCATGACTTGTTTTGGATACTCTGCTTCTTGCTATCATGTTTATTATACTTCTAAGATTTCATCAACCTCTTGAAATATGCTAGAGACCATGTGTTGGTATTGATTTCAAGTTTTGAACATATTATTTGCTATCCGGTTGATCAGAGTTGTAGTTGCACACTTCGTGCATGCATATACCTTATAATGCTACTTTGTCAGTCCATGAGTATGTGATTTGATATTTGTTATTGAATACATGTATCCTTGTATGTGTTTTATGTGTTATGGACTACATTGACAATATGTGAGTTGTAGGTGTAGATGTTACTAGTTATGGCATGTGAATTGTCTGTGGGATAGTTTTGATTATGGCACGTGAGTTGTTCGTGTAGAGTGTGAATAAGGATCCATCCCCCTATATGTGGTCTCTCATTTTTCTCCTTGATGATGTAAACGTAGATTATGGAAAACTTATCAGTAGTTGGATTTTGTGTATCTTTTCTATATGCAAACTCGGATTTATACATGATTAATACTGCATATATTCTCTATATGCTAGCTACCAAATGTATACATGCATTTTTTGCATATATTCTCTATAGGCTGTCGTACTTGATGAAATGATTCACGGTACATATCTTCTCTATTTGTTAGTCTATGTAACCTTACTTGTTTATTCATGCATATATTCTTTATATGTAATTGTTAACGTGTTATTTGATATCAAATGCATATCTTCTCTATATGTTGAACTGTTCGTTGGTTATAAGGCTTGTGCATATCTTCTTTATCTGCACTGATGGCCTTATCTGGACTTCAGGCTTAGTTTTGATACTTTTACTATGTACATATATATCTTATTGAGATTTACAGGTTATGTAAAGTGAGTATCCTTTGAACCGAAACCTCATCAATACTTTACCGATGTTAGTCCGGATACTGCGTACATGGAGTCAGTTTTACTCATGCTATATTTCTACACCTTGCGTGCAGATGTTGGAGATAAGTTTTTGTGGATGGCAAAGGCAAGCATTGAAGTTGTAAATGTGTTCCAAATTCATGTCACTGTTTGTTCATGGTAGTTTAGGACTTATAATTTTTTTTATGTAAACTTCAAACATATATTGTACTATTTCTTTGTACTAAAGTTGTAGTTATAGTCTTAGTAGCTCATGAATTGTTCTACTTGTCCTTAGGATATTATATGGACTTCAGCTATTTTATTTATTGATTATTGTTGATCTTTAATTCGAGTTGTGTCATTTGTTATTTGGATTACTTAGAGCGTTTGGTTAAGTGTCATCATGTCTTGATGAGATTTCTTATTATAACAAGTTGGTATCAGAGCTATAGGTTCATAGGTTTTACGATGTATGAGCAAATGTTTAGTAAAGTCTTTCATATTGGTAGGATGTCATCCATACTTATATTCGACATGACACATGGTATCTAGGAAACTTCACCTTCTTTATTTCCATATTGTGCGGTCTTGATTCAATTTGAAGCTTATATATTTGTTTATTGTATTCAATCATATGTCATATTGAGCGCTCGATCTCAACTCTACATCGATGACTTGTGATACTGTGCATGTGGTGCGAGATGTGCTTCAATGTTGTAAAGGTAGGCCAATCTAGAGGACTTGAGGCCAGGTCTAGACTGCAGCTTGAACTTTATAGATTCAGCTGTGGGAGTATATGCCTTTGGATTGTTATTTCCAGTATTGTCCATAGGAGTGGAATCAATGGCTTAGTAAATGGCAAGATAACTATATAATGAGTATTATGCGACCAAGGACTAACGTTAAATGGTGTGGATTTAAGGAGAAGGATTTACTTAGGATGAAAAGGGCTCTGGATGCTTAATTATTTTCCGGGTATACAATGAAGTTTTGAATTATGAGTATGCTAATTGATCTTATAGTTGTTCATTTGTAAAATAAAGTAGATTTTTATATCTTATTGATAAGTATAGACTCGGTAAGATTAATTGATTACATTGTGGTTTTGACCATGATAGGGTAATGGGGAGATATAGGTTTGAGACTAAGTAGGTGGTTTTTCTCCTGCGAAAGGGTTTGATGTTGTGTGATTCTTATAAGGTTTCTATGAAGCATTTTCTGGAATGAATTTGTTACGATTAGAGTTTGGATCGCTTGAGGAAGATGGAATGACTAACACAGGATGAGTATGCGTTGACGAGTGCTTCATGAAATTATGAGGAGACTTTGCTGGACGACAATGCGAAATCATCGTAGTTATGAAGAAAGAGTATTGTGGGTTAATAGATGATGTGTCATGTAGCTCTGGACCAATTAAGGGAGTCTACTATCGACAATCGGATCACATGGTCATGTGTTATATTAGTTTATGGCCTAAGAGACACCTGTGAATTTTCTATGACTTGAAGAGGATGATCGGGAAAGGAATTTGCTGGATTCATGGTGAATTGTACTTATGGTTATATGGAGATCTTAGAATTATTCAGGTTTGATATTTATTGTAGATGGGGTTTACAAGGAGGATAGCATCTCTCAGTTGTTTCTTTTTGGAGTATTCATGTGCTAGTGGAGCTCTAGTCATTGGTGTGATAGGTTATGTATTTACCGTAAAAATGGTAATAACAATTAAATTTGATTTTGCAGTTCTAAAAATACGTGATCTATTTTATGCTAGTCGTTAGGCAACGGATGCTAAGTAAAAGGTTAAAAAGCAAGATTATAGCTGAGAGATGATGTGATAATCGAACTGAGCGGCTGGAGGTCGGGCCTTCGAGCTGCCATATATGAGGCCTCGAGGTCGAGTCTGGAGACCAGCTAAGGGCAATCGAGGTAGGACTAACAATTATGCGAGCTACAATAATGGGTCTTTATGATCAATGATAAACAATAAATGAGGAACATAATAAATGTAAGCAATAAATGGAAGCAATAATATCAAGAAAATGTGTTAGAGAGCAGAGAGAATGATCTTGTGTATTCAATATCGAGCATCAGATGGTTACAAAATGACAAGGATCCCCTTTTTATATGAGGGGGAATCCCAACATAGTACAAATTTATTTATTACAAAGATATGGCACTGGTATAGCTAGCTAATGTCATGATGCCGGCTTAGACTAGCCTGACAGACTTTGTTGGCTCTAGTTATGTGCCTTAGGAAGTTCCCACTTTTTCACAGTAACCGCTGATCTATGCTGCCTCGAGGTCTGGCATCGATTGCCTTCGGGGGTGAATCTCGAACATAGTCTCGATCCTTTGAAATGTGCTTATGAGGCATCACAATGATGGAAAATTGGACCCTCCGATTTTACCGTATAAAGATAGTCTCCGCGTTTCTTAGAGTGGAACGATAAGAAACGACTTCGATATCCATCTCTTCGATCTTCTCATAATGATGTTGTACTTATGATGTGAGACTTTGTGATAACCGAGGCATCCCGTCGGTTCATCTTTCCACAATCATTCAATGCACTGCCGATTCTTATTCTTCAAAACAACAATGTCGCTGCCGGTTTAGCTCCCAAAAATGCATTGATTGCGTCTGCCGATATGTCTTTCAAATACATTGATGGCGCCGTCGGTTACGCTGCAACCCTTTCAATAAATGGGAGTCTCCTTTAACTATTTATTCATTCAAATGTTCTTCAACAGCCTTTCACCTCGTATTAGAGGATCCGAGGACTATGAACTTTTACTCATCTCTCCTGACTACCCGGTGTGACGCCTCTCTCCTAACTGTTGCATCCCGCACCGGTGTAATGTCTCAAAAAGTGGCTTCACAATAGTAGTGCTAGCAAAATCCATACTAGCCAGATTTTTCACCCAATCACTTCTTCATCCCTTTCTGCTTCTTTTGCGTTACTTTCCTCTTCTCCATATTCTCCCTTGAAGATGTCGTTTTAGAAGATCGAGACGAGGCCCCCAAGGAGGTGGTGCTCGAAGATACTACCGCCGAGGATGCACCCCTGAGTTTACATTATACTGTTGGCTTTTATTATATATGTATCTCTTTTTTTGCTTCTTTGTTTCTATGTAAGGACCCCTCGTGGTTTTTTGTAATCATATGTAAGGACCCTTCATGGGCTTTTGTAATCATGTTCTTATGAATACAAAGATGTTTCTTCAATTTGTCTCTGATTTATGCTATATTTCTCTTTATCTGCGTTTTTGGAGAATGTGAATGCATGAATCCATCGATTGGTGCGAATATCAAATCCGAGTGCAAGTATTTCTTCTAGCCCTTGATTGATTAACATGATTCCCCATAGAACCCTTTTCCTTTCCATGGACCGAGCCCGAATCGATTTGATAAACTCGGGTCGTCGTGATCCCCGACTTCAAGTTGAATGACAGTAGGGTTTTGAACTTTAAGTACAAGACTTAACCTTTTAGACCCCACGATAATCCTTGATAGGGGGGGAGGTTTGCTCAGATGCCTAAGAATAAAGATAGCCTTTAGTCTTTCGGGAGCAGTCCCCGAGTGGGCATTCACTAAAGCTCGGGGTACCTAGAATCTTGCTTTGAACTTAGTGTAGAGATACTTGAGGCATTGTAGATAGACCGTGGATGAGGTCTTACCCGGGTTTAGATGGTACCTCGAGGCCAAGCCCATATGAGTAGGTTTTTAGAGCTTATCTTCCTTTTGAGAGAGGCCCTCGAGATCGGGTAGCATCTCGAGTTTCGCAATGATATTAATGGACCCTTAGAGCATATCTTCTTCTTGGTGGAGGTCCTCGAGATTGGATACCATCTCGGGATGTGTAGTGATGCCAATGGCTTCCTGGAGCCTTTCTTCTTTTTGGTGAAGGTCTTCGAGATCGGGTACCATCTTGAGGCCTGCAATGGTATTGATGGATCCTTAGAGCCTTTTTTCTTTTTGGCGAAGGTCTTCGAGATTGGGTACCATCTCGAGGCCTGCAATGATATTGATAGCTCCTTAAAGTCTTTCTTCTTTTAGGCAACGGTCTTCGAGATTGGGTATCATCTCGAGGCCTGCAATGGTATTGATGGCTCCTTAGAGCCTTTCTTCTTTTTGGCGAAGGTCCTCGAGATCGGGTACCATCTTAAGTCCTGCAATGGTATTGATGTCTCCTTAGAGCCTTTCTTTTATTTAGCAAAGGTCCTCGAGATCTGGTACCCTCTCGAGGCTTGGTTGTTGTGGGGATATCTGAGCCCAAAATGTCATATGGCAGCGTCAAGTGTATGACAGGGTTATGAAATAACTGAGGCAATCCTGCCGGCACATCTTCCCAAAGTGATTAATGCTTTAGCCAGTATTTTTAATCGGTCTTTGAGGCAAGCAGGTAGTCGCCGCCTTTTCCATATATAGGGTTGTCTTTGCCCTTTTGGAGATTCTATTGTTCCGATTAGTTATCCTCTTTTATAGAGTTCTCATTTCCTATGTTAGTTTCTTTGCCATTTCAATTTTGATGCCCTTGCTCAAATTCTCACTCCAATCTCCTAGTTTTACCACAGTCATGGTTGCCACGTCAGGTTCCGCTTGGCAAAGAGAAACAAGTTCCATCTCTGAGCATTTTGTTTCGAGGGGGGATCTTCTTGAGTCGACGAGTAAGGATTGTGGATGGGGGAGAAGAGGTAGTACTGTGGGCAAATTCCCCGAAGGAAAACATCATGGACCATACCGAGGTGTTTTTGAACGTGTACACGTACCCCTTTACGCTAGGCCCCCTTGATAGGGTTGTGCTCGTTTTATGTTGAAAATACCAGGTTAACTTGGTGCATATTCATCCATCATTTTGGTAGATAGTATTGATGATGAGGTTCTTTGCGAGAAAGCAGGACTTGAATTCACTCTTAGCTATCTCAACAGGTTGTATCAGCCTTTTCACCATCGAGGTCTGCTAACCCTACGATGTCGATCCACCAAGCCTTTTGTTGTTAATGATTAAGAAGACGGAGATCGGGGTTGGATAAGCTGATTTGTCTGAGTATGGACTGTCAATATTATCCATGTGGAGTTTCTGCCATTTCCTGAGGAATGGAATTTTACATGTAAGTGGTACGCTCGTGCCTTCGTAGTTTTGTTTGTGGTGAAGGCAGGCTATGTAAATGAACCTTCCTTTCCTTTTCTGCAGTGATTTCATGGATACTGGGCAAGGTTCCCGATCTATCGGATTGGGTTCGGAAGTTAGCGACCCACTCAACCTATAATGAGGGTAAGTGGCGAGCTTTATCTAAGGATATGTGGGAGGCAAAACACCACGGTACGTGCTATGCGATTTGCTCCCCCTCCCCTTTTTCTTGGAAAGGCACTTTTTCTTTCTGCGTACTAACTCTGTCATCGTAGGCATTGGAGAGTCCTTTAAAGCGAGGTCATGCCCTCTAGGAGAGGGACAAAGACCGCCGACCTCAGGACTGAGGGATGATAATAACAGCAATAAATAGAAAAGACCTTTGCAGGACGACAGTGATTGTAGCAAGACGAGTCCAACCCGGAGGCTTAGAGGGCGTATCAGCCGAACTTGCAGCACTTGAGGTCTTTGGCTTTAGAGAAACAGTCCCTCCTCTGCTGCATCTTCCTTTACCATTGAAGATGCTTCGAGGAGCGAGGGTTCTCTGTCGCTGGCTTTTTCTCTCGTTGCAGGCACTTAGAGGGATGTTCGATGCTAAGGGGAGCGTATATCGGGCGGCCGTGTCCCAAACCGAGGTGGTTCTATCGGGGTAGATAGAGCTAGACCAGTAGATGTATGCTCAACTCTTGAGGAAGCTCATTGGCTTTACTCGGAGGTAGGTTTAGGTTGTTCGTACTATTAAAAAGGTGGCTATCTATTTGAAGGATGTTGCCGATGCCAGTGCTGAGCTAAGGAGGGATCTCGACCAGGAGAGTAGGAATAAAGAGTATGTGAGGTGTAAATCTCGGAGGGAATCCCTCGAGGAAATTCATGCAAGGGGCTTCGATCTCGCAGAAGAGATAAATCAGGTGAAGGCGAAAGAATATGATGCTAAGTTCCTTCTGTCTGATGCCAAAGATAGCAAGAAAGAGGATGACGGGTTATAGTCCCCGAGGGGGACGTAGATTAGGCCTTCCTTCTGTGCATATAGTTCTTTCATGGAACACTTGTAAATGGAGCTTGTATTTTTTCGCATACATGTATAAAAGGAAGCCTTGCGGTTTTATTTTTCATACATTCCTCTTTGCTTTGATTTTAGCCAGATGAACTGGTCTTCAACTTAAAAGGAACCCTCAGATTCATGTTATGGCCCTGGGGCTTATTGTGCTGGCCCATAGGCTCTTACGCGCTTGGTCGGTACGACCTTTTAGTATAAGCCGACGTTTGAGATCTTATGCTTTTTCTCTTAGGCAAATTTAGTTAACTATTTTGGGTGCAGTCTCCGAGCCGGGTTTCGACTCGAGCTCATTCGACCTTCAAGTTTTTGAATTTAAAGTTGGCCCTTAGGCTCTTAGGGGTTGGGTCGGTACGACCTCTTATATGGGTTGTCGATAGTGGCCCTTACGCATTGGGTCGGTACAACCTCTTATATGGGCTGGCAATAGCGGCTCTTACGTATTGGGTCGGTACGACCTCTTATATAGGCTTTATTTTCCCTCGTTAAGGACATTTTGAAATTGTCTTTGCCAGACTATTCGACGGTTTGATAAAAACCTCGATTGTCAGTCGTTATATGGAGATGAGAACACCTCGGGAGGTTTGACTCGGCGGCTGAGTATCTCGTAGCCTTATAGTTTAGAGCTAACATGGTCGAAGCTCTTTCGCCTATGTTGAGGGTAGCTTGTTTAACCTGTTCTTTTTGAAGTATTTTTGAAGTAATTGAAGGCTTGTGATTTTATAGAGACGGTCGGGCATCCCCGTGTTGCGTTAGATTGGCTGGTACAACCTTGTGACCATAGTCATTTGTGTTTGGATGGAGCCTTTCAGTCCCCGAGTGAAGTAGTTTCGACGTCTATATCGAGGGTATGCCTTTTTAGGGGTCTTACAAGTTCGATATATAGCCTTAACTTTAAGATCGGTATTATGCCTTTAGTAAGGTCTTACAAATTTTACATGCCTTTAAGGACTTACAGTTTTGTTTACTTGGTACAAGTATGGTTCATGCATTGCTTAATGTCTTACAGATATTGTTGTTTCTCACTTGGTACGAGTGTGGTTCATGACTTGCTTGAGGTCTTACAGATATTGTTGTTGCCTTATATAGGTCTTATGAGACCGAGACTGCCCGCATGTAGTCTTATGGCCTCCGATTTTGAAAAGTCGATGGGGGTGGCGATGGGCGGCAGTCCCCGAGTCATCGAGGGTTTCTTGGCTCGGGATACATTACTTGTAAACTTGGTATTGCCTCATTGAGGGCTTACGATTTCGGAGTTTTCGACCCGGAGGTCATGTGGCCTTAAGTTTTCGACGCCAGTCCCCGAGTATTCGGGATATTTTTGGCTCTGGAACTGTTTTGTGATCTTGTTGTTGCCTTGTTGAGGGGTTACTAGTTTGAAACTCCGACTCGGGGGTCTCATTGTTTTATATTGTTGACGCCAGTCCCTGAGTGTTCGGGACGTTTTGGATAGATGAGCCATTTTACAAAAATACGAAACTTCTTTGAAATGCAAAATGCTTTTAGAAAGTATTCTTTGATTACTTGGTACAAGTATACATGCCTTTTGATGTTAAGGGCTCAGTTGTTCTATACGGACACGGTTCATTCAACCGTTTGGCCTGTTACATTATTTTCCTATCGAGACCCCATTTGGCGCATCTTGGCTTCTCCGAGTAGGTGACCTTCCGGGGGGATGCCCCCCCAGTATTCGAGGTTGATTGCAAAAGAAACCTTGAATACTTGTTGAGTTTTCCTTAGGTAGCATATAGATGTTGCCTCGTTAAAAACTTTACCAGTAAAACCCTTGATAAAAACCCGGTCAAAGGAAAAGAGTGCAACGTATGCTTTGAAACCTTAAGGTCTTCGAGTTGGATAGTGCCTCAGCCGTTTCGATCGGATACCTGCATTCAAGTTAGTATAAAATGTAACTGAAAAAGGGAGACGTCCATACCTTAGCGCTGACGATGATTTCGCTGTGATTCAATCGCTTGTTATAAGGACTCCTTACAGTCCTTTGTTTTGTTTAGTCGGGGGTTTCCGAGAGTGTAGATTGTTACCACTATTTTACTATTTGTTTATTCTTTGGCTCCTCCGAAGGTGGAGGTACTAGTGTCGGCGTCACATTGTGCACCACAAACATTTCTCTTGCTGCATGTTGTTCCCCGTAGACGGTTTTTATCCCATCCTTTGTCGGGAGTTTTATTATTTGATGGAGGGTGGATGGTACTGCTCTCATGTAGTGTATCCATGGCCTTCCGAGCAAGGCATTGTATCTCATGTCTCCTTCGATGACATGGAATTTGGCATTTTGGGTTGTGCCGGCCACGTTGACTGGGAGGGTGATTTCTCCTTTCGTTGTTTCGCTCGCCATGTTGAATCCATTGAGGACTCAAGAGGCGGGCATGATTTGGTCAAGTAGTCCGAGCTGCTCCACCACTCTCGACCTGATAATGTTGGCCGAGCTACCTGGATCCACAAGTACATGTTTAATTTGAAATGTATTTACAAGGAAAGAGATTACTAGTGCGTCATTGTGAGGCTGAGACAAGGTCTTGATGTCCTCGTCCCTGAATGTGAGGGCATCCTCGGTTATGTAACCTCGAGTTCGCTTTTCTCTGGTGATAGATGTTTTTGCTTTTCTGATCATGGGTTCCTGTGGGGCATCGATGCCTCCCAAGATCATGTGGATGACATGTTGTGGCTCATTTGTATCGCTCTTCTTGGTCGCCTATCTTTCCCAGAACTGAGTTCTGGCCCGGTCGCTGAGGAATTCTCAGAGGTGACCTTTGCTGAGTAGTCGGGCTACTTCTTCCCTGAGCTGGTGGCAATCCTCGGTCCTGTGACTATGCATGTTGTGAAATTCACATACTAAGTTACGATTTCTTTGCGAAGGATCTGATTGTACAGGCCTAGGCCACCTGGTGTCTTTAATTTTACTCATGGCGAATACGATGTCTGAAACAACGACATTGAAGTTGTATTCCGACAAGCGAGGTGCCTCCGTTGTCCCTATGTGCCAATCGAATCCAGCTCTGCTAACAAGTCCCCGAGGGTTCTGGCCTCGGTCTGTTCTTTGATCATTCCGGGGTATGTTATGCCTTGGGCCATTTTTTCTATCTTCGGTATATTTTTGGTATCTCTCTTTATTTGGATTTGACTCCTTTGCCAGAAGCCTTCTTGGGTATACCGAGTCAGAGGGGGCTCCTAATTGGTTGTCCTCGACCCTGATTTTCGATTGATATCGGTTGTGAATTTCCGAGCAGGTCACGGTGGGGTATTCAACCAGATTTTGTTTCAGCTACTTCGAGGCCACCAAGCTTCGTTCATTTAGACCTTAAGGGAATGCCTGCACTGCCCTATCGTCGGAGACTGGTGGTAGTTCCATTCGTTCCATTTGAAAGCGAGATAGAAACTCTCACAACATCTCATTCTCCCTCTATTTGATCTTGAAGACGTCGAATTTCCTTGTTGCTACTTTGATGGCACCAACACGTGCCTTTATGAAAGAATCTTCCAGCATGGCAAATGAATCTATTGAATTTAGGGCCAGGTTGTGATACCACATCATTGCCCATTTCAAGAGTGTTACCCCGAACGTTTTTAGCAGGACAGACTCGATCTCGTCATCCCTTAGGTTGTTGCCCTTCACTGCACATATGTAGGCAGTGTCGTGCTCATTCGGGTCTGAGGTTCTGTTGTACTTTGAAAGCTCGGGCATTCTAAACGTCTTTGGAATGGTTTTGGGGCCGCTTTTGGAGGGAACGACTTTTGCAAAAACTTCTTCGAATCTACACTTTTCAGAATCGGAGGTGCGCCCGGAATTCGATTGACCCTAGAATTGTAGGCCTCTATCGTCTCGTCGTTGGATTCTATTTTCTTCTTGCCCGACTCGACCCTCTTTGTGAGGTCCTCGAGCATCTTTACGATGGAGAGGTCGGCTGCCAACCCATTGTTGCTTGATCACTCCGGTTCCTGCTCGGCAGAGGGAGCCGTCACCGGTGCTACCATGCTGGGAGTTTTTTGGTGAATTTGTTGCTGAGAAATCGTTAGTTGTTGTGCCTGTTACATTTCAAAAATAACGTGAAGGCTAACCTACCGTTCTTCCCTAGTTGGGGTTTTCTTAGCTTCTTGTTGGTCTCCTTGGTGCATGCTCCTGTTAGAGTGGGAGCTTATATCGACGTGTTGGGCATCGCCTGAGACCGCATCCACGGGAATTGGTTCCGGTGCATTCTCAGGGTTTCGTGGTTGTACACTAACATCTGGAACATCTACACCATTCTCTCCATGGTCCTCAAGATTGTTGCTTACTGAGTTAGACATTTTGACCTGATCAAAGATCTTGGACAAGAAAAAGTTTAAAAGGTAACTTGCGTTATGTAGTAAACCAACAAAAAAATAATCGCTATTATTTTTAGCCCCATGGTGGGCGCCAAACTGTTTATAGTGAAAATTGTAATAACAATTAAATTTGATTTTGTAGGTCTAAAAATACGTGATCTATTTTTATGCTAGTTGTTAGGCAACGGATGCAAAGTAAAAGGTTATAAAGAAAGATTATAGCTGAGAGACGATGTGATAATCGAACCGAGCGGCTGGAGGTCGGGGCTTCGAGTTACCGTATATGAGGCCTCGAGGTCGAATCAGGATACCGGCTTAGGGCAATCGAGGGAGGACTAACAGTTATGAGAGCTAAAATAATGACTATTTATGATCAATGATAAGGAATAAATGAAGAACAATAAATAGAACACAATAAATGTAAGCAATAAATGGAAGCAATGATATCAAGAGAATGTGTTAGAGAGTAGAGAGAATGTTCTTTTGTATTCATTATTGAGCATCAGATGGTTACAAAATGACAAGGATCCCTTTTATATATAAGAGGAAATCCCAACATAGTACAAATACATTTATTACAAAGATATGGAGCTAGTACATCAAGTTAATTTCATGATGCGGGCTTAGACTAGCCTGGCAGACTTTGTTGGCTCTAGCTACACACCTTGGGAACTTCCCACTTTTTCACCATACCTGATGATCTATGCTGCATCGAGGTCAGGCATCGATTACCCTCGAGTGGTGAATCTTGACTGTAGTCTCGAACCTTTGAAATGTGCTTACAAGGCATCTCAACGACGAAAAATTGGACCCTCTGATTTTACCATATACATTATGTATTTGGGACTAGTACAGAGTGGGTAACTCTTGGAAGGGTCTAATGGGTTCATGATTCATATGATGTTATCAAGGGTTCCTGGATTTTTGTATGTCTAAGACTTGAGGTTTTCCTTGGATGGTTCCAAGACTTGTGGTATTTCCATATCATTAATGATTCTACATTGCAGTATTAAAGAGATTAAAGAAATAACTTTGGATTCGTAGAAAGCCTCTTCGGAGCGGGCATTACAGTTTGAGGTACTATTGGTGCAGTAGAGGGAAGAAAATGTTTTACTAGTCTTAGGAAGACGTGTTTCATATTGGGATCACTTGGGATGAGTTTTGATTGAGGTACATAAAGTATTGAAAAAGAGAAGTGCTACCTTGAAGGCAAGTCAAGAGGAATATGAAAAAGTTAAGTCAGCTTAGCAGTGATTGGATTAGCATAATAATAGAAATGATCGGTTCCTTTGGTATGATAGAGCTTTATTGGTGTTGTGGAAATCATTTTGGGTTTGGCAATCTGCGTAACTTGATTGATTTAGAGGGATTCAGCTCTGATGGCTTGGTTATGTGAAAAGGGGGTTCCGAAGAGGTTATGGTAGTCTTGACCATGAATTAAGACTGATGTCTCCTATGAGTATAAAATGTTTGTTGTGTGCCGCATTTTCTTCGTGGGTTGAGTTAAGTGGAAGGTTCCTGGTTGATGGAGTGGTTATCCTGCTTATGATTCAGAGTAGATAATGACATTCACATATTTTCATATGTTACCATGATAGATATGGTGGCCCATGTGGGATTGAGATTGTAGGGACAAAGTTGTAATTTAGTTTCGAAAGGAAGGTCATGAGTTCTATAATCATGAGATATTTAAGACGTTTAGGAGGTTTCTAGAATTATTTTATATCACTTGAGGAGGATGTATGGTGTAGTACATGCATTGTGTAATAATCTGCAGATGCTTGACTAGTAATATAGAAATCGCGTGGTCGGTAATCATTGATGTCCATATATTATACTCGATATGGAGGGTTTATGGGACTATTTTTCATAAGGTGAGTGTGTATGCATGATGTGGTCATTATTTAAGTGTATGTTTTTTAGATCGGGTATGGAGATTATTATATTTATGACACTTAGAGGTTGGATGTACTGAGAGTGTTACATCCGATACTTTAATATTAGGATGAATCGTAGTAATCCTTATGAACTTGAAGGGATTAAAACCATTCATGAGGTTATAGAGGATTTGTGACTATGCTATTATAAGACCCCATAAGTTTAACAACATTGATACCGTTATATGCACTTAGAGGTTGGATGTACTGAGAGTGTTACATCCGATACTTTAATATTAGGATGAATCGTATTAATCCTTATGAACTTGAAGGGATTAAAACCATTCATGAGGTTATAGAGGATTTGTGACTATGCTATTATAAGACCACATAAGTTTAACAACATTGATACCGTTATATGCATTTGATATGGTATTTTGAGTGGTATATTTTTGTAAAATTTTAAAAAATATGATTTTATAAAGTTATTAATATTACTACTTCCGAATATGGTTTAAATTATACATATAATATGAGGAAATTAATGAGATTTTCTTTATTGTAAAGATAGAGATTATGTTCTTACAAGAAAAGAAGGCTATCTTTTTACCATTTTAAGAATTAAGCATATGAAAATTTGTACTCTTTATATGAGATTAGAAAAATTAGAAGTTCAGAAAATATGTATTATTACATGGACGTTTTAATGAAATAATAGTGTATGTATTGATTTTATATGATACCATAATTTATTAATATTTTAATAGTAGTACTATAAGATGAGGACAATATTATTTTGAGGTTATAAGTATTTATGATATTTCAAACAAGTGATAAGTAAAGTCATGAAGATGAGAAGGTAAATGAGTTGAAGAAAATGAGGTTGGTTGAAGTTTGACATTTAGAGATAAAATATGGTTCAAACTATAATACCCGATATTTATGGACTAGTTCCATACAAGTACCACATGATCATGATAGTAAAATGTATAAAGTATGTTAAAAGTGTAATATTTAAAGTAATTTGAGATAATTATCAATTATGTGGATAATTGGTTAATTATTGATTTTTTGTGGGAGATTAATATGTAATTGGAAATTGTAGATATGGATGAGCCTAATAGGCTTCCTAACGTGGCAGCAAGTATGGGTATTGATCAAGAAAAATGGTGAATCTTTGGTTTATGAGATTAGGTGGCATTTCAGCGGAATTTCTGGGTTGCCACATGGCATGAAGTTGGCTAAGGGTGGCACCAATATGCACATGAGTCATAGCACTTGGTGTGCCTTGTTTACACATGACAATGCAAGCCTTTAAGTCTTCATGTTATACTTCTTTTGCAATTGAGATATAGAAAGAAAGTTGAAATCTTTCCTTCTATTATTAGGGAGTCTCCAACTTTAGAAACACAGCAAAAACATACTTCCATTGTACTCTATATGTCTAGCAACATGAAATATGCCATGATCATAAGAAGTGCTTAGTTATTGTTCAACGATTTAAAGGAGCAAAAGTTATTCTTGGCAAGCTCAAGTAAAAGTGTTTGATAAATTCCTCAGGTAAGGTATGTTAAGGCTAGTCCTTCCTTCTTTTGGCATGATCCAAGTAACAATGTGTAAATTTAATGTTATTCTACAAGTGATTCTACTCTTGGCAGTTAAGGATGTCTATATTTTTCATTCATGTAAAATGATACTCAAGCACGTCTAAGTATGTTTATAAGTCTCTATTGAGGTATATGATAAAGATGGTAATGTTCTTGATATAGTGATACATGCATCATCATGCATTTACCACCGTGCTACGGCCGGTTGGCAATCATACATATTCATTTACCACAGTGTTACGATTGGTTGGGCAGTCATGCATATTAATTTACCACCGCACTACGGTCGGTTAGGCAGACATGCATCTTCATTTACCATCATACTATGGCCTGTTGGGTATACATGCATCTTTATATACCACCGGGCTATAGTCGGTCGGGCAGTTACTACCATTTGGGCCGTTATGTATCATTATTTACCACCGACTGGGCAATTATGCATTTACCATCGAGCTACGGCCGGTCGGGCAGTTACCACTGATCAGTTGGGAAGTCATGCATCATACAATATGGATAATAGTCTTGAAGATAAGCATTATATTTATATATAAGTATAATAATTATGCATATATAGAGATTCAGGTTGATCATTATACATCTTTAATTCAGGTTGGGGATGCTATAAGTATGCTTGCAGGTATAGATAATCAGTTTGACAAGCACTCACAGTAGACGAGGTTAGCATTCAGCAAAGGATCGGTAAGACTCCACCTCATTCGGAGTGCAACTAAGTCTATAAGTCATTGTGTCAGAGTTTGGCTACAGGCTTATGTGTAGGCCGGTACTCTATCCCATTTGATGTAAAATACTCTTAGAGGCTTTGCAGATACAGGTTGATTATGTACAGTTTGTTAGAGGCCTTGACGACCCGTATGTACTTATGTTTTAAGAACGATGGTTCTTTGATACAACGTTTTCCTACTTATAGTTATACATTACGAGTTGTGGCCATGTTGGCCCATGATAGTTACAGAAGAAAAAAATGAGTTACAGAGTAGTTCGCTCAGGAAAATGCAGCACCGGGTGCCAGCCACGTGTCCCAAGGTTTGGGGTGGGACACAGAGGCAGACTGTCCCTTTGATTGGGGATTGTAAATGTGTGTTAAGGGTTAGACAGCTGATTGTATGTTTTATAGATAGGTCACTATAGATATTTACGAGCCTATTTATCTATTTGGAATGGTTTGAATTGGTTTGAGGGCATGTTGGTAGGCGTAGTAGGAATGTATATTGTGCACAGGATTGGATTTGTTTACTCAGCACAATAATTGTTAGGGGTGTGTCATCGGCTAGAGCTGATCTTATTCATATCCAGATATGTTTCATGTGTTATTCTCTTATTCAAGGATGAATTGTGACTCTACTTGACTATTCACA
Organism: Nicotiana sylvestris; assembly: GCF_000393655.2. Lineage (NCBI taxonomy): Eukaryota > Viridiplantae > Streptophyta > Magnoliopsida > Solanales > Solanaceae > Nicotiana > Nicotiana sylvestris. Next base: position 87,692,487 of record NC_091057.1, on the reverse strand, counting down.
CACATGATGCAATTTTATTTAGGCCTTAAGGTGACATTTGAGAGAGATGGCTCTTGAGATGTTGAATTGCTTATTTCATCTTAGTTGTGTTTTGCCTATCTGTGGTATATTGTGCTATTTATCTCTCCATAGTTATGGTCATGCACTTAAGGTATTTGTTGCTACACGTGTTTGATAATTGTGAGCATTATGGCTTGATGGGTATTCCATGTGGATCGATATAATTGAATCGAGTTATGCCCCGCAATGGAGTTATGATTGAATACGACTCCTGTGATTAATTCATGTGTCTTGCTTCTCCCTTGTGAAATGGGTTCATAGCATTGTGATTTTGTGGTTGTATGTGTTAAACTTGTTGGACAATTCTCTTATTTGTTTCTCTCTCCACTATTTGTTATATTCAAGTAGTTGCTCGTTTGGTGGATGAAATATGTCGTATGTGGTTCTAGGTGGCATTTGGCGTAGAATGTTGGTCGTGCATCTGGTACTGGGTGAGATAAGGTTATTAGACCTAGAATTAGTGCAATTAGATTTGTATAAGGTATGTTTGGAGAAGAATTTCATCAATCAGTTTAGAATTTGGCAATGGTTCTTGTGGGCAAGAGGACTCCAAAAGTTATTGATTTGATGGGTATTTATTAGCTTCTAAATATTTCTTTCATCATTATCAGAATTGCAAAGGTTTGGTAAAAGATTTTTATTTGATTCGAGGTATATTATCGGTATCAATTTTTGTAGTGAACAACTATTGTGGTCAGAAGATATTGCTATGAGTATATAAGTTGTGCTGTAAATTGTGTATTTATATCTTGGGAATATACTTATGGCTTGATGCAGCTTGTGGGGATTGAGACATTGTATATATATATATATATAAGAACCGTATCTTAGAGGAAGTTCTGGATGTTGAAATTTGGTTTAAGGACATATGGACCAAGGTTGCAGGAAGAATCTTATATTAGGATAGTGTTGTGGGCTTATATTGATTGAGGTGACATGAGATCACGCATGGTTATATGCATGATTAGTCTATACAATGATTCGATGACTTTTGCATGACTTTTGGAACATTCGGGTACGAAAGTATGTTAAGTGGAGGAGAATTGTAACCACCCGACCGGTCGTTTTGAGCATTTGCACTTCGCTCGATTTTTTGAAGGAATGACTAGCTCCACATAATGTATATGCAAAATTTGAGGTCATTCGGACGAGGTTTTATAGGTTTCGGCATCAGTTGTGAAAGTTTGATGTTTCAAGTCCATAAAGTTGAATTGGTGTGCGATTTATGTTTTTGTTATTGTTTGATGTGATTCAAGAGCTCGATTGAGTTGGTATAGTATTTTAGGACTTGATCGTACCTTTGGTTGAGGTTCTGGAGGCCTCGGGTGTGTTTCGGGTGAGTTTTGAGCGAGTCGAGGAATTTTTGAAACTCTGGCATGGTTCTGGAGCCTTGGAAATCCAGAACTCGGCAAAATTTTGCGGACCGCGGTGGATGGGCCGTGGACCGCATAATTTTGGTCGCGGCCGCGCTCTAGGGAAGATCTATAGATTCGCTCGTCCGATTTCAAAAGCCTAAATCTTTTGATCTCCAAATAATTTTAAGATGATTTAAAAACAAAAGTTGTAGCCCTTTGTCTCTAGTTTCCAGAAAGGTAAATAAATCATTTTTTGGAAATCTGTATAGAAAGTTATGACCAATATACTAAAGCCTGGCAGTGCAGCCACCAAAAGTGTGGCCGCACCACTTTTTTGCGACCGCAGGGGCTTGGATGTTCGCAGCCGCATCTGGATTTTCGCAGATCGCATAGTGGAGATCAGAGAGTGTACTATATAAATGGGGTTTAGGGTATTATTTCACATCTTGGACTTTGGGAGCTCGGTTTGAGGTGAATTTTCGAGAGTTTTTCAAGGAAATCATTGGGGTAAGTAATTCTAACTCGGTTTTGGTTAATAATCATGAATATATCATTGATTTAATCATTTGATTAGTGATTTGGGATGAAATTTGGGGAAAATTATGTGGAGTTTTATAAAATAAACTTTTGGGATTAGGAAGCCGATTCGAAGTCGGAATCAAGTGAAACTAGTATGGTTAATCTTGTATTCGAATGGGTTGTTGGATTTTATGACTTTGGTCGGGTTTTGAGACGTGAGCTTGAGGCCCGACTTTTGAGTTGAGTTTTTAACTTTTGGCCTTAAGCTTAGCATTTTCTTTTGGGATTGACCCCCTTAGCTCGTGTTGATTGTATCGAATTATTTGTGGCTAGATTCAAGTCATCTGGAGGCCGGTTCGAGAGGCAAGGTCATGGCAGAGTTGGATTTTTGATCGGTTTGAGGTAAGTAATAATTCTAAATCTAGTACCGAGATTACAAAACCTCGGATTTTTGTATCATTTTACTATTTTGAGGTGACACGCATGCAAGGTGATGGGCGAGTGGGCATGCACTGCTGGGGATTGTGACTTGGTCCATCTCGTACCAACTATAAGTTGTGTATTCGGTTGAAACTATATGATACTTATGTGTTTTAGAATGAATTTCCTATAAATTAGGCTGAATGCCATAATTGGGCCTTGCGCTAGAGATGTTTGGACCCTTAGGGGTCTTTTTCTTATTATCCTCTCACTGTTTTGATTGAAAATCTGTAATCAGTCAAGCTATGTTTTACTGATTTCATAACTCATTCTTTATTACCTCGTTTTGATGCATATAAAATGTTATTTTAGGTTGAACACCATGTTTTTACTGATAGCCCGAGTGGCTTGGGAGGTCTATGACTGAGTAAGGCCGAGGGCTTGTTTGTAAGAATATTATGGGATCGGGTTGCGCGTCGCAGCATGTTGTTACTGATTCATGATTAAGTAAGGTTGACGTCCTGATCGATTTATGCCACGAGGTATCTTGATATAGTGCTTGGGTTGTAGGAGCCTCTTCGGAGTCCATACACACCTAGTGAGTGCAGATAACTACTGAGTGCGAGTACCGAGTGACGAGTGACTGGGAGACATGAGTGATGGTGAGGTATGCCCGATGGACTGTTTACAGGTGATTATGAGGTATGCCTTAGGGGCTATATATGAGTGACTATGAGGTTTTCCTGAGGGGCTATTTATGATTCATGTTTGCCCGAGGGGCAGTTCACGAGTGATGTTTTTTGCCCGAGGGTTTTTTTATGTTTTCATCATTTTTACTCACCATTTCATCACTTTGTTTGAAAACTGTTGAAAGATGTTTTAAATGGTTTTATTGAAAGATGATTTAAATGATATAAGTTGATTCAAAAACCCGGATTTCAAAATCCTACTGTATTCTACAGAGATGTTACTATATGAACTGTATATGATTTATTGCTCGTCACTACTGCTCAGTCTTTATTTATTTTTATTACTTACTGAGTTGGCATACTCACATTACTCCCTGCACATTGTATGCAGATCCAAGTATTTCTGAACCCGATAGCATGTGTTGATTACTTAGTGGCAGGTCCATCAGAGTTATCAAGGTAGCTGCCTGGCGATCGCAGCCCTGCTTTTTTCTTCCTTATTTTCGGGATGTAGCTTGGAAATAAATGAATACAATTAAGGGAAGATAAGGAGGGAAAAACCAGTGCTGCGATCGACAGGCAGCTACCTTGCTAACTCTGATGGAACTGAATACAACTGAGGGAAGATAAGGAGGTAAAAAGCAGGGTTGCGATCGCTAGGCAGCTGCCTAGCTATCTCCGATAGACCTGCCACTGATTAATCAACATAGGCTACCGGGTTCAGAAATACGTGGATCTGCACATAATGTGCAGGGAGTAATGTGAGTACGCCAACTCAATGAGTAATAAAAATAAATAAAGATTGAGTAGTAGTAACGAGCAATAAAATATATACAATTCATATAATGAAATCTCAATAGAATATAGTAGGCTTTTTATGTTTGGGTTTTGAATCAACTTAGCTCATTTAAATCATCTTTCAATAAAACCATTTAAAACATCTTTCAACAGTTTTCAAACAAAGTGATGAAATGGTGAGTAAAATTGATGAAAACTTAAACAACCCCTCGGGAAAAAACATTACTCGTGAACAGCCCCTCGGACAAACATGAATCATAAATAGCCCCTCGGGCAAACCTCACAATCACTCATATACATCCCCTCGGGCATACCTCACAATCACTCGTAAATAGTCCATCGGGCATACCTCACCATCACTCTTGTATCCCAGTTACTCGTCACTCGGTACTCGCACTCAGTAGGTATCTATGCTCACTGGGGTATGTATAGACTCCGGAAGGGCTCCTACAGCCCAAGTGCTATATCAAGCCACCTCGTGGCATAAATCAATCAGGCCCTCGGCCTTACTTAATCATGAATCAGTAACAACATGTTGCAGCGCGCAACCCGATCCCATAATATCCTCACAAACAGGACCTCGACCTTACTCAGTCACAGACCTCTTAAGCCACTCAGGTTACCAGTAAAAATAAGGTGCTCAGCCTAAAATAACATTTCATATGCATCAAAACGAGGTAATAAAGAATGAGTTATGAGATCAATAAAACATAGCATGACTGATTACAGATTTTCAATCAAAACGGTGAGAGGATAATAACAAAAAGGCCCCTAAGGGTCCAAACATCTCTAGCACAAGGCCCAAATATGGCATTCGGCCTAATTTATAGGATGAGAGGATAATAACAAAAAGGCCCCTAAGGGTCCAAACATCTCTAGCACAAGGCCCAAATATGGCATTCGGCCTAATTTATAGGAAATTCTTTCTAAAACGCATAAGTATCATATAGTTTCAACCAAATACGCAACTTATAGTTGGTATGAGATGGACCAAGTCACAATTCCCGACGATGCACACCCACATACCCGTCACCTAGCATGCGCGTCACCTCAAAATAGTAAAACGATTCAAAAATCCACAGTTTTATACCCTCAAGACTAGATTTACAATTATTACTTATCTCAAACCGATCAAAAATCTATCTCCGCAATGCCCTTTCCTCTCGAACCGGCCTCCAAATGCCTCAAATCTAGCCACAAACAATTCTATACAATCAACACGAGCTAAGGGGTTCAATCCCATAAGCAAATGCTAAGCTTAAGGTCAAAAGTCAAAAGTCAACTCAAAAGCTAGGCCCCGATCCCACGTCTTGAAATCCGACGAAAGTCACAAAATCCAACAACCCATTTGAATTCGAGATTAACCATACTAGTTTCACTCAATTCCGACTTCGAATCGGCTTCCTAATCCCAAAAGTTCATTTTATAAAACTCCACAAAATTTTCCCCAAATATCATCCCAAATCACTAATCAAATGATGAAATCAATGATATATTCATGATTATCAACCAAAACCAAGTTAGAATTACTTACCCCAATGATTCACTAACCAAAACCAAGTTGAATTTTGGTAGTTGTTCTTTAATTTGGTATTTAATTAGTCGTGGTAATTATTATTTAGAGTTAGTTAATTCAATTTGAAGGATAATTTATTTAGGAATTAATTTAAGTTTATGTTTAATTTTAATTTTAATTTAAAAGGAATTAGAAATAAAAATTAATTTGAAAAGAAAGAAAAAGAATTAAATATGAAGCCTGGTTTTGGGTCATTCTTTTTTAAAATTCCATATACCCAAATATTTTGCCCTGAAACCCATCCCGTTATCAGCCCAGACCCGCCCCAATCCGGTTTGCCCCACCTCAAAATTAAAACGACATCGTTTCATTTTTGATCTAGACCGTTGATCTCAGTTGATCAAACGGTCTAGAACTTACTCGTACTTAATATATAACGGTTCGAATCGTCCCCCCCCCCTCAATTGTCTCTCTCACAACACCCCACCTCAAAAACCCTAAATCGCCGCACTCAGCTTCCACCGCTCTTAGTTGGCGGCGCCACCACCAAACCAGCCCAAATTCACACCGCAGAACCCCCTTCGCCCCCTCATCCCAAATCCATTATTTTTTGCCCTTGAATCACCCTAGACCTCATCGAATCTTGAATCAAAGTTCGAACCCTTAAATCCCAAAACTTCCGAATCGAGATTTCAGTGAAGATTTTAGGCCTAGTTTGATTTTATTCGTATGTTCTTGATAAGAACACACGATTACTATCAAATTAAGCCGAGAATTGGAAGGTTTGAAGACTCAAGTTCAGTTCCTACTGTCCAAGTTTTGTAGGTATCTCCTTTTTACTTTAGTTTAATCTTTCCCTCCTTTCTTTTTCATCATTTTTTATATTTTCTGTTTCTTTCTTTTCTTCTGGTTTCTGTCTTATTTCTTCCTAGTTCTTTAGGGTCATGTTCTTTATGCATTTAGTACTAACTTGCTTAATTAACATGATTTCATTTTTGTGTTAGATTGGTTCGAACTTCTTTTATTTTTCCTTTGAGCCCAAGACCTCATGAGTCTTTATGACTTGATAGGTCACTTAGGCCAATAAAATTTGTTTGCTGATTTCGGAATTTGGGTTTGTCAGAATTCAATTTGACTTGGACCCTGAAAATTTGAAGTCCAAGATCTCGATATACAAACCCATACCAAATTGATTTAGATCAATTTGACCCATGCTCTGTCCTGTTTCTTAAGGTAAAAAAAACAGGGTTATTAAGGGGTATTTTGGGTAGTCTAGGTAAAGAATCTCTGAATAACTACCTAGGAAGCTTCTAGGAAGCTCGGGTTGGGGTTAGTTGTGAATTTCTGGTTTTTTTAACTAGGGATATCTAAGCTATAATGAAAATTCCAAAAGGGGCAAAATGCAAAAACTGATTCCTAGGGGCTGCCCTAATGCTTTGGCTATAAAGGAATCTCTAACTTGGCATTGGAAAGAAGGAGATTCGGAGATAAAAATCAGAAACAAGATAAATTGCTAAAATTTGGAGAAAAATACTGTTCCATTGGAATTTCTGCTTTGAACTGAAGTTTTCTTTCATTTTCTGAATAATAGCTGATTCTATTTTATGTCAAAAATGGTTTAAACTTGGGTAGCGAAAGATCTGGTTTAAGTAGTCGGATTGGTTTCTTCCTTCTGGTTTGATTTCATTGTTGATTTTGGTTGAATCTGGGTTATTCTGTTGCTGATGCTGATTTCTGCACTTGATACTGTTGATTCCTTACTTTTCCCTTTACTTTTTCATTCCCAGGTACATATCTCCAGAAACTCTACATGTTTTGGTGAAGCTTTGAGTTGAAAAAATAAAAATGAGAAGAAAGGTTTTAAAGCATAACCTTAGTGGTTTTCTGATTCAATCATGTTTTATTTGGAGCTTCTTTTCCTACTTAGTGTGCCATATTGCTTAGCTGATCTCTGTTTTAAGTAGTTAAATTTTTGCCCCTTTGTTGTTGATCTGGGATTTCTACGAGACCTGGGGACAATTTGTTAAATGGATTGAAGTTCAAGTCACATATGCATGCTTGAGGAGTATGGTAATTGTAAATGGTGTTGAGGCTTGGTTGTCGAGTAGTTCTTTTTTTGTAATATGTTAATCATGTTAGATTGGTCATGTGCTCATATATTGGTTTAGCTGAATGTATTCTTGAATTTCAGGGGTTTGGAATTATGTTTAGGGAGGAAGATTTGGTCCATACTACACTAATAATAAAGCAGTTGTCGGCGTATTTTATGGCTGACTGTGAGCATGCTTAAGGTAGATTAATTGATACAATTCCGAGTGTTCAATTAATGGGCTAGAATTCAGAAGCCTTTAGTTTATTTTGGTGTTAATCATGAATAGGTTTGAGTTGGATTTATTGCTTTTCAACTCATAATGGTTAGTTGATCAATTTGTGCTCGAATAGTTGAAAGTCAGGAGGTAGAAGGTTAATTCCATCTCATGTTTCATGTAGTATCTTGATTGATTTATAATTAATCCATTGTGCACAAAGAAGGGTTCTGAAAACTTAGGCCCAACATTGGCCCAATTAATGAAATCAAGGCCATTTGAGATTGCCGATGACTTTTTTTAAAGGAATGGTGCACAAATACTCCGATGCCTTCGCACGATGGGAGACTCGATCTTGAGTCCAACCTTATGTCCTTACAACGGCTTGCATTTACAATGTTGGGTTCTTTCATTTGTATTTTAATGTAAGTCGCCGAAAATCAGTGGGTCAGTAGTGTGTGCAGTAACCAATTGGGCTACCTTTTGGGCCTCGGTTTGCAAAGGGATTGGATTTTTGCGTTTTGTTCTTCTTGCAATTTAAGTTCGAACCAAATAAAATCTCAAATGTGTGGCCCTCATTTAATTATTTCTTTTAAAAATCCCTAGAATTTGAGGCGTGCCATTTAGAAAATTGTCCATGGCACTCGCAAAGTTAAAATGCGTAGTTGCTTTAAGCGCGCTATTTAATAATTTACCTTCCTAAACTCGGATGCGCATTTATGTGACCCAAATCCAAATCTCAACAATGATGTTAAAATATGTCGAAGACCACGGGTGCATTTATGTGACGTGGTTTGAGACGTGTTTTAATAACGTTGCAATCTGCCTAAAAATTAATAAAAGCGGTTAAGGTTGAAAATGCACATAGGTTTGAACATGCACTAAAATCAGATAATTAACCGAATATAACAGTAGAGCAACCGTGCTAGAACCACAGAACTCGGGAATGCCTAATACCTTCTCCCTGGTTAAATGAATTCCTTACCCGAATTTCTGTGTTCGCGTACTGTAATACAGAGTCAACCTTTTCCTCAATTCGGGATTTGAACCGGTGACTTGGGACACCATATATCTCCCAAGTGGCGACTCTGAATTTTTAACAAAAATAATCCGGTTTAGATTGTCCTTTAATTGGAAAAACTCCCTTATACACCCTAAAAAGGAGGTGTGACAGCTCTGGCGACTCTGCTGGGGATCGAACCCAGAATCTCTAGTTCAGGGTTCAAAATTCGAGCTTAGATAAATTGTTATATTTGGCTTTATCTGATTTTGTTACATGTTTGGGCCTAATGTGCTAAATGTTGTTTTTTACTGCTTTGATATTATCTGAACTGTATATATAAACTGCTACGAAACCCCTCTATTCTCTCTCCCGAGGAGTGCACGCTGGTCGTGACTTCTTTCTGTTAGTGTCATATCCCAAATAGAACGAGGTTCGGACAAGTTGCAAAGCCGGATCTTCTTTTGGTTACCGGTACGTAGCCCCCCCCCCCTCGGCTCGAGTTGTCCTCTCGGGTAAGCCAGGTCTAGAACAAATAAACCCAAGTTTTTAAACCTAGTATAACAATACCTCATGCCGGATCCCTAGTAGGAACGTTTGTTTTCATTATGTGCATTTTGACTTTAGATACTCAGCACAGGAGTTGGGCTTGTCTATGACAGGTGTACCTGAAATGAAAAGACCATCCTGATGCATCTTACTTGCTACTTGTGCATTTATTTGCTTCGAAGTCGCATGCTGACCGGCTTTTGAATAATAGGAGAAAGTTGAAAAAAGAGAATAGCAGTGCGAGGCTAAGTGAGATAATCACCTGTTTTGTGAAACCAATGTCCAAATGGTACTGAAACTCTGCCGAAATTTTGAAAGGGAAAAATGTTTTATTTTGAAAAAAAAGAGAGAGAAAAGAAAAAAAATGTTGGTTTTTATTTTAAAATTTCCCGAACTACGCCAGTTTGATTCTCACAGGGTGTGAGATACGTAGGCAACCCTCATCGGGTCCAACATCCCTTTTGCAAAAATAGCCCAAAAGAACAAAAAAAATTACTTTTATTTGAAAATAATTAGGGTGATGCCATTCTTGTTAAAAATAGCCGAATGTCTCTAAAAGGGCACCAGAAGGCTGCTTTCGTAAGAACAACTGCCTGTGGTCATTTTTCAAGGTTTTCTCCTGTTAGCCAACACAACCTTTAAATCTTAGTTTTCGAGGTGCTGAAAGGCCGTATTTGCAAAACCGGATTTTATTTTTAATTTGAAAAAAAAAATAAAAGTGTCAACTTTGTCCTTGAGTCAAATGAGTATTGATTTTTTTTTACTTAATCACCCTAATAAATGTGCAGAATGAGCACGAGTCAAAGTTTGCCAATAACAGTTAGGAACAAGATCCCTTTGGAGTTGCATGTGTGGTGGGAGAATCTGGGTAAATCAGAGCAAGATAAGGTCAATCTACATTTGGGAGGCCTCACCGGGTTGTTGAAGATCAGTCCTAGAGGAGACATCATAAAGGCGTTGGTTACGTTTTGGGACCCAGCTCACAATGTCTTGCAGTTCTCGGATTTTGAACTCACACCCACCTTAGAAGAGATAGCGGGTTATATGGGAAGTACCGGTACAAGCCACAAGTGATCAAAAGAGAACAATTAGGCGATTGGCAAGCGGTTTTTTCTTCAGCAGAGGGGTTCTGTACAAAAGGACTCCAGACCTTGGCCTACTGAGGTGCATGGATGCTAGGCAGGATACAACTATTATGACCGAAGTACATTCTGGAGTTTGTGGACTGCACATGAGTGGGTATGTATTGGCAAAGAAGATTCTCCGAGCAGGTTATTATTGGCTCACTATGGAGCAAGATTGTATCGGTTTCGTGTGTAAATGTCATTAGTGCCAAGTGCATGGAGATTTGATTCATTCTCTACCATCTGAACTGCACACGATGTCTGCACCGTGGCCTTTTGTTGCGTGGGCAATGGATGTAATTGGGCCAATTGAGCCATCAGCATTGAATGGGCACAGGTTCATTCTGGTGGCCATAGATTATTTCACTAAGTGAGTTGAGGCTAAAACATTCAAGTCTGTAACCAAGAAGGCGGTGGTTGATTTTGTGCACTCAAATATCATTTGCCGGTTCGGGATACCGAAGGTAATCATTACAGATAATGGTGCTAATCTCAATAGTTATTTGATGAAAGAGGTATGTCAACAGTTTAAGATCACGCACCGCAATTCCACCCCATATCGTCCCAAAGCGAATGGAGCAGTCGAGGCAGCTAACAAGAACAGAAAGACGATACTTCGAGAAATGGTGGAGGGTTCTAGGCAGTGGCATGAAAAGCTGTTGTTTTCGTTGTTAGGTTATTGCACTACTGTCTGTACTTCAGTAGGGGCAACTCCTTATTTGTTGGTGTATGCACCGAAGTAGTGATACCCGCAGAAGTGGAAATTCCATCCCTTCGAATTGTCGCGAAGTCTAAGATCGATGATGACGAGTGGGTCAGAACCCGCTTGGAGCAATTGAGTTTGATTGACAAGAAAAGATTGGCAGCAGTGTGTCATAGCCAACTATATCAATAAAGAATGGCAAGAGCATATAATACGAAGGTGCGTCCATGGAAGTTTGAAGCAGGTCAGCAAGTGTTAAGACGTATCCTTCCACATCAGGTTGAAGCAAAAGGCAAATTTGCCCCAAACTGGCAGGGGCCGTTCGTTGTAACTAGAGTGTTGTCCAATGGTGCATTGTATTTGATAGATGTAGAAGGCAAATGTGTAGAAATGGCTATCAACTCTGATGCAGTCAACAGATACTATGTATGATTCTCTTTGGTTAATTTATATTTGTTTGTACTTGGCATATCTTTGAAGACGTGGAATGATGAAGGTATTTTGTTCTACTATCTAAAACACTTTATCCTTTGTCACCCCCCTTTGAGCCTTATTTATTTTCTTTCATTCCCCTCTTTCGGAATCAGTAGCAAACATCGGAAACACAAGCGTAAAAGATAAGTAAGGAAGGAGAGAAAAAGAGAAAAGAATGAAAAGAGGAAGAAAAATGAAAAGAGAAAGAAAAGAATGAAAAGAGAAATAAATGAATGAAAAGAGAAAGAAAAGAATGAAAAAAGTAAGAGAGAAAGAAAAGACAACAAAAAGAGAAAAAGAAAGCAAAAAGAGAGAGCAAAGGAAGAGAGAAGAGAAAATCACAACCACAAAGTAATTTCTATGACATGAACTATGTTCGACCTGATTCCTTTTAAGGATACATAGTTCTTTTAATTTTTATTTGTAATATGTTAATCATGTTAGATTGGTCATGTGCTCATATATTGGTTTAGCTGAATGTATTCTTGAATTTCAGGGGTCTGGAATTATGTTTAGGGAGGAAGATTTGGTCCATACTGCACTAATAATAAAGCAGTTGTCGGCGTATTTTATGGCTAACTGTGAGCATGATTAAGCTAGATTAATTGATACAATTCCGAGTGTTCAATTAATGGGCTAGAATTCAGAAGCCTTTAGTTTATTTTGGTGTTAATCACGAATAGGTTTGAGTTGGGTTTATTGCTTTTCAACTCATAATGGTTAGTTGATCAATTTGTGCTCGAATAGTTGAAAGTCAGGAGGTAGAAGGTTAATTCCATCTCATGCTTCATGTAGTGTCTTGATTGATTTATAATTAATCCATTGTGCACAAAGACAGGTTCTGAAAACTTAGGCCCAGCATTGGCCCAATTAATGAAATCAAGGCCATTTGAGATTACCGATGACTTTTTTTAAAGGAATGGTGCACAAATACTCTGATGCCTTCGCACGCTGGGAGACTCAATCTTGAGTCCAGTCTTATGTCCTTACAACGGCCTGCATTTACAATGTTGGGTTCTTTCATTTGTATTTTAATGTAAGTCACCGAAAATCAGTGGGTCAGTAGCGTGTGCAGTAACCAATTGGGCTCCCTTTTGGGCCCCGGTTTGAAAAGGGATTGGATTTTTGCGTTTTGTTCTTCTTTCAATTTAAGTTAGAACCATGGCAAGGCCCATTTTGTATGACTTGAGGTTTGTTTTTAACTTTGACTCTATTGAAAGAAGATTGAAGGTGAGCCATCTTAGACAATAAAAATAGTTTATGGCCTCCAAAACAGAGTGTTGAGTTCCCTTTCAAGAATTGGAATTGATGTGCGCTGCGCCAAATAAAAACTCAAATGCGTGGCCCTCATTTAATTATTTCTTTTAAAAATTCCTAGAATTCGAGGCGTGTCATTTAGCAAATTATCCATGGCACTCGCAAAGTTAAAATGCGTAGTTGCTTTAGGCGTGCTATTTATTAATTTACCTTCCTAAACTCGGGTGCGCATTTATGTGACCCAAATCCAAATCTCAACAATGATGTTAAAATATGTCGAAGACCACGGGTGCATTTATGTGACGTGATTTGAGACGTGTTTTAATAACGTTGCAATCTTCCTAAAAATGAATAAAAGCGGTTAAGGTTGAAAATGCACATAGGTTTGAACATGTACAAAAATCAGATAATTAAGCCGAATATAACAGTTGAGCGACCGTTCTAGAACCAAGGAACTTGGGAATGCCTAACACCTTCTCCTGGGTTAACAGAATTCCTTACCCGGATTTCTGTGTTTGCGGACTGTAATACAGTGTCAACCTTTTCCTCGACTCGGGATTTGAAACGGTGACTTGGGACACCATAAATCTCCAAAGGGGCGACTCTGAATTTTTAATAAAAATAATCCCGTTTCGATTATCTTTTAATTGGAAAAACTCCCTTATACACCCTCTCCGGGGGTGTAGGTAAAAAAGAAGGTGTGACAATAGGATAAAGTAAATAATAAAGATGGAGACTGTGTGCTGCGAACCGTAGCATGGAGTGCATCTCATCCAGTACAATCTGTGCAGAAATGTATCATGAGTACGTAAATCAATGTGTACCCAATAAGTATCTAGCCTAACCCTGAAGAAGAAGTGATGAGTGGTCGATATTGATACTTAGTAGTGGTCTAATAAATTCAATATAATAAAATAAACAGGTGTAAAACATGGTAAATAAATAGTAAAAACATATATAGGTACATAATGCGATCCTCAACTGAATAGTAAATACAAAGTCCTCAAATATTAGATACTACCTCAAATGAAATACATAATGGTCAACACCGGATCACATAGCACGTCTACAGTCAGGAAAACTCACGGAAAATGCGACACCATGTACGCGAACGCAAAAGCCAAAATCCCCTTGACCAGCATTTACTCTTTGCTAACACGGACCCTTGTCGCGCGCGATTCAAATCCACCCTGAACCTTCCCAATAGTGGGACCGCATCGCGAATGCGATGAAACAATAATCCTCCAGCTCAAATTCTTCATCACGAAAGCGAGCACCCCGAAATGCTCCGACATGGTCTGAAACCACCCCGAAATGCATCTGATGCCCTCGGGACCCCGTCCAATCATGTCGATCAGTGCCATTACCTTATCCAAACTTGTCCAAAGGATTGAAATGCCACGAATAATATCACAAATCCTGAAGCACAACCAAAATACTTTTTTTAACTTTTAAACTTCGCCAAACGCTTTGGGATCACACTTAAACATTCCGGAAAGACGCCAAACTTTACGTACAAGTCGAAAATCATAATACAAACCTATTCTCACGCTCAGAATCCGAAACGGACTTCAATAACATCAAATTACTCTTCAAATCAAACTTAAGAAATTCTAAAATCTTCAAAATTTCAAATTTCCAAAATAAGCGTTGAAATGCTCCCGGACCATCCAATACTCAACCCGAACATACGTTTAAGTCCAAACACATTACACAAACCTATTGAAACTTTCAAATACTGATTTTGAGGTTGTCTACTCAATAATCAAACTTTGGTTAACTCTTCCAACTTAAAGATTCTGAATTGAGTATTATTCTTCCGAATTGAGAATTATTCTTCCAAATCAACTCTAAACTCCTCGAAAACCAAAATCAGCAACACGCGCAAGTCATAATACATAAATTAAAGTTATTGAAGGCCTCAAACCGTCGAATGACACGCTAGAACTCAAAATGACCGGTCGGGTCGTTACATTCTCACCCACTTAAACATATGATCATCCTCGAACGTGCCAAGAACCGTTCCGTAGTTTCCCAAAATCACTATTTAACACCTCGTGCACCTGCTCATGCCACAACTACCCAGATGAGCACATTAGTTGTTACATCCCGTGAGTTAATAACATTGATACCGTTATATACATTTTGATATGGTATTTTGAGTGGGACAATTTTTTAAAAAATAAAAAAGTTTGAAAAATATTATTTCATATAGTATTAATATTAGTATTTTCGAATTTGCTTTAAATTATACACATAATATAAGAAAGTTTATGAGATTTTCTTTATTGTAAATATATGAATTATTTTTTTTTTCATGAGAAAAGAAGGTTATCTTTTTACTATTTTAAGAATTAAGCATACGAAAATTATGCTTTTTATATGAGATTAGGAAAATTAGAAGTTGATAAAATATATATATATATTTATATGGATGTTTAATTGAAATGATAGTGTATATATTGATTTTATATGGTACCACATGACCATGATAGTAAAGTTTCTTATAATAAGATATAAATATATATAAAGTGTATTCAAAATGAGTAGTATTTTAAGTAATTTGAGATAATTCTTATTTATGCGGGTAAATTTTATATATATTAAGTACTAAAATATGAGGATAGTCATGTGATTTATATCTTTTGTTTTAATAGGAATTATGTGTCATAAATGTAGAACTTCCACCGCCAACATATGGTAGGTGGAAGCCAAACATCTAATGACCATTTATTCTCATTTTTGGAAAGGCTACATATATCATACACATATGATTTGGTGAGAAGAAGGATTTAAGAACGTTCAGCACCTCTTAGTTAATGATAACATTCTTGATTCAAATCACTTTCTAATCTCTTAAGAGTGTTTCAACCAAGGAACATAGCAACGCTATTAAGAAAGAGCTTTAGCCAAGATGTTTTTTGCATAGCAACGTGATTACTTCGAGTTCTTCGTACGATTTGCTCTGTGTTTTGTCATAATTAATGTGTGTTAGAGGATTGTCAAGAGAATCGACTCAGGTATGTTAAGGATATTCCTTCTTTCTTTTTGCATGATCCATGTAACGATACGTAAACGTAATGTTATTTCATAAGTGATTCTACTCTTAGCAGTTAAGGATGTCTATGTTATTAATTCATGTAAAGTAATGTTCAAGCATGTCTAAGTATGTATATAGTTCCTTATTGAAGTATTTGATAAAGATGTTATTTATAATATAGTAATTTATTTTTCCTTTTGCAAAACATGTTTCTCTATGCAATACATACTTGCAGTTGTATATGGAAATATTACTTGTGTTAGTAAAAGCTTAATCTTGTCATGCTAGATTACCGTTTCAGTTGGAAAAAAAAAACTCGCATAGAAGTTGTTGCTTGTGCGTTTTTCTCTTTCTTAGCAGCATGCTTTAATTTTAAGAGATAAGTATCCAGATTGCCAGTAGCATCACAGATGCTATTCCTTCTTCAGGCAACAATATTTACTCCTTTAAGGGACAACTGAAACCTTTTGTTCTGGAGCAACTTAGCAATAAGAAAAGCCTTAGCTGATTTTTAAACTTGATTAAATTAAGGGCACATATCTTGTGTCATGCATGAAGAAAAGATTGGAGATAGAGAATATTGATTATCATTTAATGGTCCAGAACAGTGGGGCAGTTACATATTTACCATCGTGCTATGGCTGGTTGGGTAGTCATGCATATTCATTTACCACCGTGCCACGGCCGGTTGGGCAGATATGTATTTACCAACGTGCTACGGCCGGTTGGGCAGACATGCATTTATCACCGAGCTACGGTCGGTCGGGTAGTTATTGGGCGGTTGGGCAGTTATGTATCATTATTTACCACCGGTTGGGCAGTCATACATTTACCACCGTGCGACGGACGGTCGGGCAGTTACCACTGATCAGTTGGGCAGTCATGCATCATATATATGGATAATAGTCTCAAAGAGAAGCATTATATATATATATATATATATATATATATATATAAGTATAATAAGTATGCACATACGGTGGCACTTCAGAGATTCAAGTTGGTTCTTATATGTCTATAACTAATGTTGAATAATGGTTATGTTTCAGCTCTGCTTTGCATACTTAGTACATTATTCGTACTGACGTTCTTTTGTTGTGCATGCTACATTCATGTCTGCAGGTATAGATAATCAGTTTGACGAGCCCTCATAGTAGATGTGATTGACATTCAGCGAAGGATCGGTAAGACTCCACCTCATTCGGAGTGCAGCCGAGTCTATGAATCATCGTATTAGAGTTTTGCTACAGACTTATGGGTAGGCCAGTACCCTGCCCAATTTGATGTATAACAATCTTTGAGGCTTTGTAGACAGAGGTTCATTTTGTATAGTATGTTAAAGGTCTTGACGGCATATATGTATTCGTGATTTAAGAAAGACGGTTCATTGATACAGGGTTTTTCCACTTATAGTTGTGCATTACGAGTTGTGACCATATTGGCTCATGATAGTTACAAAGAAATAAATAGTTGCAGAGTGGTTCGCTCGGGCCAGTGCGGCATCGAGTGCCAGCCATGCCTCCCGAGGTTTGAGGCGTGACATTAGCTCAACCAAACTGAAGATCCTTCCTGCTATCTTAGCCCACAAGCCTTAGAATCAAATTCCAACATCTGAAATGATCTACAAGGTCTGATTCTAATATACGAACGTCGTATCAATCTCAACACGCTGAACCAAAACTTGATCATGCACCCATGCTAAAATCACACAATGCACCGCATAATTCGTATGCACGCAACAACATCCTCCAACCAAAATAGCTGCAAATTCACTAACCTGGTGCCCGCAATATGCTTTATCAAACATATAAGCCCTATTTCAATCCTCTCAATACTTCAACAAAGAAATATATGCATAGAAACTCATAACCACCTGTCAAATCAACAACTAATGGAGTCTCTCTACTCGGCAAGAACCATTGTCTCATCCTGAACTGAATAGTGACATTTTCCCCTCTAATATACCTTCTATAAATCTGATTACGCTGATTTCATGTCAAACAATCTCGTATCACCTAGTGCAGGTTGATTGATCGACAAGCCACATTAAAAACCAACTATAATTTCATACGAAAACATAATGCGTCAACAAGACACAACTCGAATATGACAAATTAAGGAAAAATGAACTTAAGTAAAGAACTATTCGGCCCGCGTAACGAATAAAATGGCCAAATAGATGCTATGAACCTATCTCTGATATGAGAAACAAGGCAAACAAAATAAGTATAAGGAATAATACTGTCGCGCCCCCTTTTTCTCGCAAAATCGGGTTCATGACATTTGGGAGGACAACTCATTCCCTTTTGGGAATTGGGTTTGAATTTGAAGAGTCGCCACCTAATGATTAAGGTGCATTAGGACACCAAGAGGGTTTGATTTGAGTAACCAGTGATAGGGTAAGGGCTTGAAATTATTCCATGGGGAAAGTGTTAGGCACCCCTCAGGATCCACTAGTGTGGTTTCCGGCTAGACTGTTGTTATGAACTCAGGTGCAAATAATGCGTAAACAAATAAAGCTTCAAATAAGAGGGGATTTTCACATAAGGGTTTATAAACAAATAGAGTTGGAAAGAACTAAAAGAAAGCTGATTTTTCTTAAAAAAGAGAGTTTGAAATCCGTAGAAGAAACAAAGAAACAAAGGGAAAGGGGAGTCCTAGGTTTATTAATAATATGGATCACACCACACAACATCCGATATTCACTCCTCAGTGAGGGGCTACACGTGATGTTATCGCATGGTCATCATATCAATATCTACCCTTTTCCCACCTTGTTAAGGTATTAAAGCGCGGAATGGTCTCGTTTACTTGTTGCATGCTATTACCCGTCCCAATCCTATCAGCCCCAGAGGTATTTAAGACTACTAATCCTAAAAGGGGGGGATATTAGGCTTATTTTTAGTTTCAAAGGCAGAATTCTGAGGCGACATATAAAAACATGTATAGTAAATTGGGGAGGAGCACATAACAAGTAAAAAAATGCTCAGATATACCTCTTTCAATCAAAGAAGCATGTAGTTAGCATGACTTACACATACTGTTTAGGGTATGATTAAGAATTTAAAAGCTGAGGCAGACTGATTTATTACATAATTCAGATAAGAAACCCGAATCAGGCCTGCCTGCTGGTTGTAATTAATAAAAAAGATTCTATTTATAATTTTCACCCTAAAGCTTGCCTAAGTGTTGGACAAGGATCCTATAAACATGGTGTCTAATGAATTAAGAAAGCATTGAAATAAATTGAATGCGTACTAGTTAGGAAAGGTTGCCATATTATTAAATAAAGGCAAGTTCTTAGCAAAAAGGTTATAAGTTTTGCAGATGATGACACGTCGTTATTACTGGTTTTAGCCTTACAAGTGAATGAAGCGATTCAGATTCGATTAATAATTCCTATAGACATGATTTCTATGTGTTGTCGATTTTAAAACCTTTTATAGACATGGTAAAGAATGTAGAAGCCTTATAGATATGATATATAGATGCTGAATTTTTTGTTTAAGACCTATGAACATGATTGCTAGATGAAGAACAGATATACGGGATTTAAAAGGACCTATAGGCATATTTCTCTATATGCATATGCAGAATTCAGATTTCCAGGTACTTATGGGCATGATTTCTATATGATAGCATGCAGAATTCAGAAATACTTATAGACATGGCATCTATGTGAGAAAATCAGAATACCTATTGGTAGGATATCTATGTGAGAATGCAGAATTTCAAAAATACCTATAAGCAGGATATCTATGTGGGAATGCAGAATTTCAGAAATACCTATAGGCAGGATATCTACCCTTTGCATACATAGTTACCCCTCCTTTTTTCACTAGCCATCCCCAAGAAATTATTACAAATTATTACAGCCCAGAAAAAAGTAAAAGAATACATCAGAAATTGAAAAGTACAACCAAGGAGAGCCTAATTCAGGCTTCATTTCTGAAAAATGAGGTAAACCAACTCCAAGAGATCATGATCCAAAGCCTTTTTGTCATTTGGATGTGTCAAAGTTTCCTAATAGCCTCAAAGGGGACTCCGTGCAATGCTCACATCCAAATACATTATCAGATTAAGACAAGTGCAGTGTGGAAGAGCCAGCCCTCAAGTGTCCAAGTTCAGAGGGAGCTCAAGGTCCCAAGGTAAGGCTCACAAGAGGGGGGGCAGAACTTAAGGACTAAGTGAGTGTGCAAGTGCAGAAACAGAATTCTAAAAGGGGGAAAGGGAAAGGGAAACAACTACAAATAAGTGCACATAGGAGTACAAGGGGAATAGGGAAGTTGAAAAGTCTAGGCAGGCTGTGGATATACCAGTAATGGATAATGCTGATACACCCAGAAGCCTACTAGAACACATTTAGAGGCTAGGATCCCGAGGGATTAAGTTTAGTTCATGGACAATAATTTGAATATTGTCATGCCTTAAACCACAGCTCAAACACATAGGGGGCAGGGGTTTTGGATTCATAATAGGAGTGGGTGGAAAGAAATCAACATGCTAATTCAAGTACAGAAACAGTAAGTAGACATGGATACAAAGTCAGTAAATAAACACATTGTTGTGGTGCTAAAGCTTAAATCAGGACATACCAGTTTTAAAGAAACAAATAGATAAAAGCAGTAGGTCTCGTAAACAGGCCACAGTGCAGACAAGAGAGAATATATTATGTATGAATCTGAGTTCAGAAAGATTGTGAATGAGTGATGGTGTGTTTCTAAAAGAGTCGTGCATTTATAGTGTGAAAACCAGGCATAAATATGGTATGAAAATAGTTAAGGAACTGATTATCAATTAAGAATCAATCACACGAGACTTCATTTAATTAAGTAATTCAGATTCAAATGGGAATACTACTTAAGGGAAGAAGTCCAATAAACCTTTTATGCAAAGCATGCAATTAGGGGCAAATACATAAAAGTTATTTAAGGGACAGAATTTTGAAATACACGGTTGTACAAATAAGGTAAGAAAGTCAATTAGTAGCCAATAAATCAAGAGTCAGAGATTTTCTAATTATTGGTCTATGAATGAACCAAGTCAAAAAAGCTGAGAAAGGTTTTAACTTAAGTCGAATCACAGGGAAATCAACAAACAATGGAAAGAAATCAATCAAACCTATTAAGAAGGAAGTCTGAAACTAATCAAGATTTGAAAGCCATTTTAGAGGGAAGTTCATCACATATAAAGAGCATACAAACATGTTAAGCTGAAAGAAGATGTCGTGTCATTGCAAAATCAGTAGATAATAGACTACAGGAGTGTGGTTGTCACATAGGTTAGCAATGTAGAAGAGAAGTAGTACCTAGTAGCATACAAAAGATCCAGTGTAAAAGACCTTAGAAGAGTTTAGCAAAAGTCAGAATTATATGAAAAACAAGGATTTCAAAACTCAGTTCAGAGACTCGAAATAGGTCTGAAAGAGTTAGGGTTTTTGAAACAAAACCAGTTCAGGCAAATCACATAGTCAATGGTTTCCAAACTTGGAAAACCCCCGAAATTCTAGGGTTCTACCATCAATCGAGTGCAGATATGAAAGGACAAGTAATTGAGTCGGAACAAGTTCAGTGGTCTCAGAAAAGAACTGAAACCTTTAACATGTTCCTTTCAGCAACAGAAACTTATGAGAAACATGGTAGAAGAGTAACATGCGAAATACAGTAGGTGCTCAAAGAAAATATGGTAGAAGAAACTAATACGAACATAATGAAAAAAATGCTAAGAACAGTAAGAGAAGCATATTAAGAAGTATTAGAAGAAACTTAACTAGAACACAGTAGAGGAAATTTAATAAGAAACACTCAAGAACACAACAGAGGAAATTTAATAAGAAAACACACAAGAACACAGTAGAGGAAAATATAGTAGAGAAAACACACAAGAATAGAGTAGAGGCAAATATAGTAGAGAAAACACACAAGAACACAGTAGAGGAAAATACAGTAGAAGAAACACACAAAAGAAAGAAAAAAAATCAGAGAAACCTCTAAATATCTCAGAAAAACCCTAGATCGGAAAAATAAATGGTTTTGAAAGTAGTTTTTTGAAAGAAAATCCAGAAAATCGTTTAAAAATATAGAGAAAGAATAGATCTAGAACAGATCTAAAAAGATCAGAAAAACCTAAAAACTTGGGTTTTTAGAGGAACCCAAAGGGTGAGAAAGGCTTGGATCTAAACAGAAGGAGTCGTAGCCAGGCTTGAAACAGACATAGCTTGACGGAGTAGGGCCGGAGATGCCCGTAAAGCTTGAATCAATAGAGGTATGGACCCAAATTTTCGTGGTCGAGTCATGAAGCTTCAGTTAACCAAACTTGAGGAGCCATAGGTGGCTTGGTGGGTGGTAAGACCACCATAGATTTAGGTTAGAAGGTGGCCGGAGAAAATGAACAGAACTCATCGGAGAGGAGAGGAGAGGGAAGGTTCTAGAGAGAACCAGAAGTAGAGAGATAGAGACGAGTGAGGAATGAGCGGGATATTAGGAGGTCGTTTGGTTAAAAAAGATAAGGACGGATGAGGGTCGTGATCTATTTGATCAACGGCTAGGATTTAATAAGGTTTTGGGTCGGGTAGGGGTAATTGGGGCCTGCGTCGGGTTTTAATTGAAATTGGGCTAAAATTGGGGTCCAATTAGGGGTCCGATCTTAGGCTAAAATTGAAACGGATTGAGCTATTATTTAAATAGCCAATTTTTCCTTTAGAATTATAAAAAATAATAAATTAATTTTCGAAAATAAATTGAAATCATCAAAATGATTTATAACACATGATTATAGATTTAAAAATATAAAATCTCATTTTGTGAATATGAGACGAATTTAAACCTGTAATGGCTAATATTGCAATTATGCAATTCTATCCTTAAAAAATACCAAATAAATTTGTAAAAAAAATGTGTAAAAAATACCTTAGCTATATTTTTAATATAAACATGAGACTCCAATAAATGAATCACCAAAATAATAACTTTGGGGATAATTATTGGGTTTTCTTGATAAAATAGGGCAGTAAATTAATTTAAAAGTCTTTGAAAATTTAAGAAAAACAATGCAGCCATGGAAAATATTCATATATGCTTATACATACTATTTTGAAAGATATTTTTCATGAAAAAATTATAGGAAAAAATTGGATATCAACAAGTACTCAACACCTCATTGTTTCGGCATGCAACCCGATCCACAGATGATACCATTGCGGCGTGCAACCTGATCCAAACAACATACCCGTGGCAGCGTGCCACCCGATCCACACATAACAATTAGTAAGGGAAATACTCGTCGAGCCAAAATGCTCATACCCACAAAACACATATATACCAACAACAAGCATGCCAAGTGCATAAACATTACTTGGGGAGACAAATAGAGCCATGCGCTACAGGATGCCAAGCATGACTAATGTGAAATACACGACATGCCTCTCGAGAGCCATCTCGCTCATATAATACCACAAGCTACACAAGATCACAATAAATGTGTGAATAATCAAATCATGTCACAACTCACATGGAATAAGAGAGTAGTACATGGAATAGATGACGACATGAATAACATCTAACGCCCGAAGACGCATCCATAAGCATTGCTATGCTGAATTAGCATATCTGATCTAGTGTAGAGTATACATTCATATTAGGTCTACCAATGGTCCTCAAAGCCAATTGTGATCATCCCAAAATAGGTCAATAACCTTCTAAATAACCACAATGATCCTATCCATGACGCATACGATCAATTGTCAAATCAAGAACAAACTTCTACAATCCGCAACCAAAGGAATAGAGCGTCTCTTAGGCATAAAATCTCTAATCGGCGGTAGTACTAGAATCTTCATACATAATTTCGATATCTACCACTTGAATAACTACCACTTCACACTTACAGAATCATCCCATGGGAGTTACTCCCACAACCTACTACACCAGGTAGCAAAATCAGTACATCCATGGGTACTTACCATAATATCAATGTGATGAAAATCAAGAACACCATTCTCAGGAGACACTAAGATAGAACCAGCATACTCTGAACGTATGAAATCTTCCCCTGCTCCACCAAGCTTGTGACGTTCTTATCAAAACTGAACTGCAACCTTGATCCTCAACTTCAAATTTCCATACCGCTCACTGCACCTATCATGCAGCTATGCGAGAGTACAGGAATTTCATCATGGCTCTTAAACCACCAGTAGAATAAATACTTCATCGCTCGAAACCTTTCATTTAACACATTTTAGAAGAAGGATCGCCACACACAACCAACTTCCCATAACCGCAAGAGACAAAGAACTCAAGTCGTGTTCTAAACTGCTATATTTCTTCCAGGATTTGCTTACACACAATAGCGGCATCAAAATTAAATACCTCCAAATCAGTCAAATTACGACGGCTATCAAGCCGGCACGTACAACAAGAATCACTTGTACAACCTTACCATATCGAAGGAACCGATCATTTCAACAACTATGGTGATTCAAACCACTACTAATTGACTCAACTTCTTCCGATTTACTCTTGACTTGCCACCAAAATAATAGTTCTATGCAAACACACAACAAACCTTAAACAACACTCATCCCGAGTTACCCAAATCACGAGACCACGTTGTCTCCATAATAATAAGCCATTTATACCCTCCTCATGCACTCAATAGTATCTCTAACTAATACACTTATTTTGAAAGATCTCCTACGAACCCGAAGTTGCTCTCCCATCTCTCTAACATCATACTGCAGAGCTGGTGACATTCATAGAAATACTCCAAGTCTATTTCACACTCCACTGCAAAAGTAATTCCTTAGCCATACGATGATTCCGAAAATCCTTAGGCACCGCACTTAAATTCTTGAACCCGCTAGAACCATTATTGAGAGCCACCCACTCTGACCTGGTCCAGAATATATAACCATACTCCAGTTCTCTGTTAGCACACAAACACTTCCAAAAGAAGAAACCAAATGAATTCTTTTCCTTGTACATCACATCCACAAGAAGTATTAAATCTGAGTCATCCCAGAATATGCACATGAATCGATAAGGCGAAGTGTAGCACACGTTCATCAAATTCCTTATTCAACTTACCATTGTTATTTTCTTTCCTTAGGTATAACTAATACACCAATGTACCGATAACCTGATACTGCCAAGGCACAAAATCACTCGACCCAATCATAGGTGGTAGGCTCCCCTACTTGGCTTTTAGCCACCGTTGGAAAGTCTAAGGAACAACAACGACTTCTGCTTTGGCTACCATGATCCCACACTATTACTCAACAAGATTTCTCACAATCTCGTGTTGCAGAAATCATCACACATCCCGAATTGGTAGTCTTAAATGCATACTCAAATTCATAAGAGTCGACCATCTTCCCAAGCGATACAAGCTTGCGTCGTAGTACATGCTCCCGTTGGATATAGAGTAGAACTCTTCATAGAAACTTCATCTGAAATCATGCAACTCCTAACATCCTCATATGAGATAGCCCACCTGTGTAACTCCATATCGACATCTCCAACGTCATTGCAATATTTAGATCCATCATAAATCAATTAATCTCCCTGGGTCCACACTGATCCATATGCCGTAAGAATCCTTTCATTTGTTAACATCACATGACGGTCCAACAATATGTTTGAAACTCGAAGATGTATTGTATCCAAAACAGTAATCAAACACTCACATTTTCCTACATTACAATCAAGCTCTAAGCACAAAAATACATCGGGGATCATCTCCATTGAACCATCAATACTGGAATTGTTGATTCAATTCTATAGTCGCAACACATCGCCATCTTTGATAACTGCTTCTTAGATACCATTTCATAATACCGTGCCTAGAGGCAAACAAATGACAACCAAAATACCGTTGAGCCTTAATGCGTTCAATCAAGGACAGTGACACTACGATATTTACAAGAATTCCACCAAATTCAAAAATATCCGACCTCGGGACTCCTTCAACCAATGCCTGAACATCCATAATCTAACTGCCTCTCTTTTGCTGAATCAAATGACGAATCTCCCAATCATAAATAGATTAATCTTCCTCCTGAATCATTCATTGACACGACACATAAGTAAGCACCCTACAATGCACACATGCACTTCAATAACAACACGTGAACATAATAATAGACTATGTATAGCCTCAAAACTATAAACAACACCAACAACGGGGCTTAATGGATAGAACACTCCTTTATAAGGTGACGATAATTGTACGCCTATATATGTAGGTAAAAACATCCTACACCGTATCTATAGCATCTTTAGAACTCATCGGTGCCCAATCGATAACAAATTCCCGATGTCGCGTATGAATGAGTAGGAAGGAACCAAATGCATAAGCATCAACAAAATCAAATCGGACAATAAAGAATCTAGGAAGGAAGTTCTCCTATCAACCATATAGCCCCTCGAAGATAAGTAAGGATGTCTCCTTACGGATCCGTAAGACTCTACTAGAGTTTCTCATGACTCACGATACCTAAGTGAACCTAGTGCTCTGATACCAAGCTATCACGACCCAATTCCTACTATAGGTAGTGATTGCACCCAACATTGCCGTTAGGCAAGCCAACGGTGAAATATCAACTTAATCATGAATTTAATTAGATATATAAATCAATTCATTAAAAATCATGGATACATACAATTTAAATAAAATATAAAGTAAAAGTGTGTCAATGTTAAGCAAAACCACAAACAAATTCTAGAACATCCCAAAATCCGGTATCACAAATGCACGGGAATATACTAGGAAGTACAATAATAATACAACATCTGTATGGAATACAAGATAGATAGGATAAAGTAAATACTCCCTCCGTTTCAAATTAGATGAGGTACTTTCCTCTTTAGTCTATTCCAAAATAAATGACACATTTCTAAATTTGGAAATAATTCAACATTAAACTCTTCGTTTTACTCATTTTACCCTTAATGAAAAGCTTTTATAACCACACAATTGTCATGGCCCCACAAAACTTTTACCCCTTAAGCTTTTAAGACCACAAGTTTTAAAAGTCTTCTTCTTTTTTCTTAAACTCTGTGCCGAGTCAAACTACCTCATCTAAATTAAAACGGAGGGAGTAATAAAGATGGAGCTGCGAATCGTAGCATGGAATGCAGTTCACTATAAAGTCCCCTCAGCAACTGCACCTACACGCCCCAAATGATCCGTAATTACCTGCACAATAAGTGCATATGTGAAGCATGAGTACATAAATCAACGTGTACCCACTAAGTATCTAGACTAACCCCGAAGAAGTAGTGATGAGGGGTCGACTTTGACACTTATTAATGCTCCAATAAATCTACTATTATAAAATAAACAAGTGAAACATGGTAAGTAAACAATAAAAGCAGATATAGATACATAATGATCCTCAACTAAATAGTAAACACAAGGTCCACAAATATCGGATACTACCTCAAATGAAATACACAATAGTCAACACCGGATAACATATCACGTCTCAAGTCAGGAAAACTCACGGGTATACTGATTTTTTATCAAATAATAAGAACAATTCTTTCGAGGCAAACGACCTGATCCCATAAGAGTCCGTTACATTATCCTCCCAAGGTGGACGACACAATTCCATAAGAGTATGTTACAATATCCTGCTGAGGCAAAAGGCCCGATCCCATAAGAGTGTGTTACAATATCCTGCCTAGGCGAATGGCACGATCCCATAAAAGTGTGTTACTATATCCAGCCGAGGCGAACGGCCCAATCCCATAAGAGTACTGTTGAGGCATTCAACCCAATCCCATTAGAATATTAAGCTTTTGAGGGTCCTTGACCCCACTCATGAATGTATGTGTGAGTTATTAAATTCAAGAAAAAAATTCGATGAATTCTCATAATGCGAGAGAAATCTGTAAGGGAAGTACAATTTCTACGGCTGATCAAGTAGCTCGTCAAGTATCTAAAATAGCAATTACATTATTCTACGTGAGTCTAGTTTAAGGTCATAATGTGAATTAAAGAATTTAAACATGCAAGAATAACTCAGATAGTACAATTAAAGCATGGAGTGAGTCTAAGTCTACCCGTACATAATCAGGAGCTATAGCATACGTTCGGACACTCGTCATATGTGCATAGATCCCATAACCTGTAGCACATAATAAATATAATACCTATGGGGTAATTTCCTCCTCACGGGATTAGACAGGAGACTTACCTAACTGCGAAGTTCCATAACCAGCTCCAATACCTCTATAACACCTCAAACTGATGCCCATCAATATGAAAGAATTAAAATAATGTGCAAACCAATAAAATTATACTTCAATACTCATAATTAATCAATTTATAATAATTTTCAACTCCGCTCGAGAAGTCAACAAAGTCAACCCTCAGGCCTACGTGCCCGGATTATGAAATATTTGAAGATAATTGCTGCCTTTAACACCACGAACTTGAATATATAATTTATTCCTAATTCCATGTCTATTTTCGTGGACAAAAATTAAAAATTCAATTTCTAGGATTTCTTCAAATAATTTCACGATTTCTATAAATTTTCATGTTTAAATCCATATATAACTCATGTATTTAGCTCACAATGTGTAGGAATTCATTTACTACATGATGGTTAATGAAATATCACTTCAACATCTCCTAAGCTCGGCTCCTGCAGAAATATTGAGATAAAATTACCCAAAATCCAACTTTCCCAACTTACACACTACTAGGCAACCCTTCATCGCGAACACGACATTGCCCTCGCGTTCGCGAAGCACAGCCAGCACCAGCTACAAAAATCTCCTTCACAAACGTGAGATGCAGCTCGCGAATGCAAAGCTCTACAGGAGACACATCGCAAATGCAACACCATATACGCCAACACGCATGCCAAAATCCCCAAGCCCAGTATTTATTTTTTGCGAACACGGATCCTTGTCGCAAATGCGATTCACATCTGCCCCGAACCTTCATGAATGCGGGACCTCATTGGGAATGCGATGAAAAAATAATCCTCTAGATCAAATTATTCTTCGCAAACGCGAGCACCCCTCCGCATTCGCGAAGAACAAAAACAATCCGACATGGTCCGAAACCACCCTGAAACACACTCGATTCCAGGACCCCGTCCAATCATGCCAACCTGCCCCAATACCTTTTCCAAAGGCTAGAAATGCCTGAATAACATGACAAATCCCGAATCACGACCAAAATCCTTCTTTTAACTTTAAAACTTCAAACTTTGTCAAACGCGTCTGGATCACACTTAAAAATTCCGGAACAACGCCAAACTTTACGTATAAGTTACAAATCACAATATGAACCTATTACCAAGCTCGGAATTCCAAACGAACATCAATAACACCAAAGTCCTATTCAAATCAAACATAAGAAATTCTAAATCTTTAAAATTCCAACTTTCCACAATAAGCGTCGAAACGCTCACGAACCATCCAATACTCAACTCGAATAAAAGCCAAAGTCCAAAATCATAATATGAACCTATTGGAACCTTTAAATCCCGATTCTGAGGTCATTTACTCTAAAGTCAAAACCTTGGCCAACTCTTCCAACTTAAAACTTTCGAATTGAGAATTATTCTTCAAAATCAACTCTCAACTCCTCGAAAATCAAAACCAACCACACATGCAAGTCATAATACATAAACTAAAGCTACTCAAGGCCTAAAACCACTGAATGACGCGCTAGAGCTCAAAATGACCGGTCGGGTCATTACATTGAGACTTGTGTGCAAAGTTTAATTGTAATCTAGAATGTTTAAGTATGGTTCGGACGCGTTAGACAAAGTTGGAATGTTTGAAAAGTTAAAAGAATTATTTGATCTTCAATGTGTGGTTTAGATACTTTTTGTATTATTTTGAGCCTTTGGATAAGTTTGGATGATGTATTTAGCCTTGTAGGTATTATTCGATGGGGTACCAGGAGCCATGGGTGTGATTCAGGGTGCTTTCAGATTATTTTTGTTGAGCTTGGAGTAGCTGATGTACTGGTGTATTGCAGTGCATTGCGATTGCCGAGAAGATCTGACGATCGCAGAGAAAGATATTGGCAGTTGGGATTTTTTTCATCACATTTGCAACAAGGCTTTCACATTCGCATAGTGCCTAGGTCAGTGCTTCGCGTTCACGTAGATGATGTTGCATTCGCGTAGAGGACGTGATAGGTGGTAGATTATTCATCGCATTTGTGGAGCTAGAGATCGCATTCGCACTGTGGAGTTTGGAGCTAGGGGAAATGTGCTTTGTATTTGCGTGGTTTTGTCTGTGTCTCCATGTTGTGGGAGTTGCAGTAGTTCGAAATTGCATGTTCTATTCTACGATTGCATAAGAGGTTTTGGGCAGCGGCAGTGTTGTGCTTCGCAAATATGAGGCTTGGGTTGTGTTCGTGAAGGGTGCCCCTAGGCAGACTTATTTAAGTGCTTATTTTGGGATTTTGACTCATTCTCTAATATTTTAACCCTAGACTTGGAGAGAGACGATTCTACTTGGAGATTTTTTATACAAGCCTTTAGGGTAAATGATTTATACTCATTTATGGTATTATTTCAAGAATCTACATGAATTGTTAACGCCCAAAACACGGAATTTTAAGATGAAATTTGGAGATTTTACCTACATTATAAAAGGGTGTATTTTGGGATCTGAGTACCAATTTGGAACCACTTTTGGAATTTAATCACATATTTGGACTCGGTAGGTTATGGGTCATCAAGATTTTGCATTGATTCTGAAATTCGGGCATGTCGTCCCAGCTTGACTTTTGTTGACTTGTTATTAATTTTTCTATGATCAAAGTTGTATAGATTGGAATTGCTTCCTATAATATTGCTTCCTATGCAATCTGAGGTTGAAAGCTAGCCCAGATGAGGTAAATATCTTGCCTAATATTGTTAAGGGAATAACCCTAAGATATGATCTTATTTGTCTAATTGAAATGTGTGACATATATGCTAGGTGAAGAGCATTGTCGTGCCCCCTTTTTCCCTTTCCAGCGGAGAGGAGTTCGGGTTTCGACATTTATGGGGTGTGATGACTCAATTCCTTTTGGGAATTGGGTATTTGAAGAGTCGCCACCTAACAATTTTAAGGTGCGTTAGGGAACCAATAAGGTTAAACTACAACTATGTTTGATAACCGGAGATAGGATAAGGGCTTGAAATTATCCTAAGGGAAAGGTGTTAGGTACCCCTCAGGATCCACTAGTGTGGTTCCCCGGCCAGATGATTTTTGTGAATTTGTGCAATTAGTAAATAAACAAATAAGGCTCAAATAATAGGGGATTTAAGTTAAACACACAAGTATTTGAAAATAATTATTGAAAGGTGAAATTTTCAAAAGTGTTATAATCTAAGGCATGCTTATGAATGTAAAGAGGGTGTCCTAGGTTTATTTGTTATATGGATCACATCAATGCAATACCCGGTATGACACTCCTCAAAAGAGGGGATACACGTGGTATTAGCACACCGGTCATCATATCCATATCTACCATTTCCCGCTCGTTAAGGTAATTAAAGCGAGGGTTGGTCTCGACTCTTATTGCATGTTGTTACCCGTCCCTTCCTATCAGTCCCGGAGAAATTTAGGACAACTATTCCTATAAGGAGGGGGTTCTAGGCAGACCCTCAGGTTTAAAGGCAAAATACTAAGGCGACATACAAAAACATGTAAGACTGCAATTGGGGGGGGGACATATAAGCAAGCAGAAGGCTCAGTTATACCTCCACAAAGAATGCACATAGATAGTATGACTTATACACAGTTAAGGTCTGAATTTAAAGTCCTAAGCAGGGTGTTTAAGTCAAAACCAGATTCATTATATAACTCAGAAAAGAAGTCTGAATCAGGCCTGCGTGCTTGTTGTAGCAATTAATAATTAAACAAAGGCAGTTCCAGTTTTATTCAGGTTATTACCTAGGGCTTGCCTAGGCATAAAACAATGCAGTAGTTGTTTTGAATCAATAATACTATTTTTATTACCTAAAAACATGTTGTTCTAGGTGTTCAACACATAGAATTATTGCCAGCTGATTGTAAAAACTGAGTAAAATTGTTTTATTCCTTTTTGTGCATTCATAGGTAGCCTAAGCGTGCTTAAGAGAATATAAATAAAATCCTAAAGACATGGTATCTAATGTACAGAGATGCAAAATCCTAAGCAGGATTTCTATATGCACAAATATTACAGCGTTTAAACATGATTTCCAGAATATGCAGAAATGATATGTTTGTTAGTGTTGTTTAGCCTAAAATAGGATCTCTAAGTGTGTGTGGAAGTCGGAACATGATCGCAGAAACTCCGGTTATTAACATAACTAATGCAGAATTTTATAAGAGATATGATAATGAAATGGACATGCTGAAAACAGTAAGCGTAAATCCTAGGGAACATGATCTTTAATGCATGAAATGAGTCCTAAGCATGGTTTCTATTGCGCAAGTAGGAAAATAAACCTAATAACATGTTTTCTACCCTTTTTTATAACTAAAGCATGCATAGTCACCCCTTCCCTTTTCACTATCCATCCGTAGAGTTGTTTACGAATTATTACAAACCATGTGATTGAATTACATAAGAAAAAATGCACAAAATAAGAAGTTACAACCATAGGAAGCTTGATCCTAACTTACTATCTGAGTTGTGTAATAAACCACTTCAATGCCAATATTGTTCCAAAGCCTTTTTCATATCTTGGTGTGTCAGAGTTCCCTAAGGACCTCAAGGGATCCCGCGCAGTTCTCACACCCAGATTGCACAATCAAGAGAGTTAGTGTAGTGTGGAAGGGCCAGCTCTTATGTGACCAGGTTCAGAGGGAGCTCAAGGGTCCCAAAGCAAGGCTCACACAAGAGGGGCAGAGCCTAATGATCTAACAGTGCATGTGAGAGTGCTGGACATAGACTCAAAGGAGTTGAGTTGGAAAATAGTTTTAGAAACAACATGTTTGAAGTGAGTTTGTAAAACAACATAAGAATTTCCTAATAAAATAGTTTTTGAAAAGGGAAAGGGGGTAGGAGTAACAACAACACACATAGAACCAGTTCAGAGAGAATTACATGCTTCAGCAGTTACAAACAAGGGAGTAGGGGTTGGGGATATAGAGGACCCAAATCAGAAACACACAATTAGTCATGAATTAGGTACATTATAGACATGCTAGTTGAAGGACATAAACTAGAAAAAGTAAATATGTTGATCACATTTGAACAGGGAAGGGCAGAATTTTAAGCATGCTAAGTAAAGTAATAACAAACAGTACAACTCAACAGCACGAGCCATTAAGTTAGTGAAGAAAGAGATAGTGATTGACAATAAGGGAACACATAGGTGTTGAGTTTCAGAATATAAATTAAGAAAATATCAGTTGAAGGAGCACAGTGCAAAAAAGTAAAGCAATCAGAGTTCCAAAGTCTAGCCTTGGCTTTTAGCTGGCTAGACAAGACAGTAGCACAAGTAATAGAGAAAGAAAGAGAGTTTGAATATGTAAGTGTGTGTTTTTGAACTCAGTTGTTCGTGTCTTATTAATGAAAGCATTAAGGTATTTATAGCCTTTAAAACGAGTAGAAATATAAGGTAACAAGTAAAGGTTTGACACAAATATGGAAGTAATCATAGTCAGAATCAATTAATACAAGTATTCCCTTTAATCGAGGAATTACTACTCAAACGGATACTAACAGGGGTAATTGAGGAAAGAAAATCAATTTGATAAAGATTATTTTCTGACCATATAGGGGATAGTAAAAGTATAGAGTAAATAATTAAGTCTAAGTACAAAATATACTTAATTTTCCCAAAGGATTCAGAAGGGGTAAAACATCACAGCAAAGGAAGGGAATCAATCAATTTAAACAAAACGAGTGAAACCAGGGGTTTATAAGAAAATATTTGCAATCAGTCGTAACTTGAGGAAATAAAGATCAATCAAGAAAGAGTCATGATTCTGCACTTCGCCATATAAATAGAGAAGAATGAACATGCAAAGACAACTGTATTGACAAAAGAAATAACTAGATGTACACAAACATACAGCAGTAACAGGAGTAGGCTAGGGCTTAGTAGTAAAAGAACCTACTCGAAGCATAGTAGTCAACAAAGTCAAGTAGTCACATAGAACCAAAAAATGAAGAAAACAGTCTAACATATAGCAACAGGTAAAAGAGATCTTTTAAAAACTATCAGTAACAAGTGAGAAAAATTTCAAGAAACTAGGGTTTTAACAAAGCTGAGTTAAAGGGGTAAGAACTCAGAATCAGACAAAGAAAAAAGTTTAAACATAAAGAACTCAGTCAAAACACGTATACAAAAATAAATGACGGTTTCAGAACCTTGGATAAAACCAAAGATATTTAGGGTTTTCAACATGCTGATACAGGTAGAAGAAAAGCATAAACAATTCGTTTGAACATAGTAAAATAATAAAACAACACTGAAAATCGGAGAAGAGATCTTTTAAAAGAGGTTAAGAAAAACCCTAATCATTGAAGGCGAAAAGTCGCTTTGAAAAATCGAAAAACCTTTAAGGAAAATATGTAAGAGGTTTATAACATACACAGATCTAAGACAAATCAGAAAGAAAATCGGAAAACCTTTAAAGTTAGGGTTTTGGAGAACCCAGAAAAATGAGAAAGACTTCGAAAAGTTACTGATCTAGCCGGAAAAGCCATGGATCCGACTCGAACGGTCATGGATGGCCGGAGAAAGGCCATGGATAGAAGTTTGCAATGTCTGGACTAGATCTCTTCGAGATCTTTCCATGAAATCACAAAAATAGGCAACCAGGAGACATAGGAGACCGGTATACATCTCAAACGGCCATGGGAGTCCATGGATTGAGTGAGGATTGAAGGGGTTTTGGGTGGATTTGGGTGGCGGCGGCTAGGGTTAGCATTAGGTTTCAGAGACGGTTTTAGAGGAGAGGGATTCAAGGGAGGTGGGTTGGTAGAAATGAATTAGGTTAAGGGGGTCGTTTAGGTTTATTTTAGGCAGGCGGAATGATGGTCGTTGATCTGAATGATCAACGGCCTTGATTAAATGGGGTAGGTAGGGATCCGGGTTTGGGTAGGGTTAAAAAGGGTTAGGTTCGGGTTTAATTAGAAATTAGGTCGTGGAATTGGGGCTTGATTTGGTTATAATTGCAAGCAAAATGTGGCTACAAGTTACATAGCCACTTTTTCCCTTTTTAAATTATAAAAAAATAGCAAATAGTTTTTTGAAAATAAATTCAAATTACTAAAATAATTTATAATACATAATTAACAATATAAAACTATAGGACCCAATTTTATGAATATAAAACCTAATTAAACCTTAAAATGGGCTAATATTGCAATTATATGCAATTTAGCTTTAAAAATACTAAATAAAATTGTAAAAATATGTAAAAAAAAATATTTTAGCTATATTTTGGCATAAATATAAAAATCCAATAGGTGAATTAT
Organism: Nicotiana sylvestris; assembly: GCF_000393655.2. Lineage (NCBI taxonomy): Eukaryota > Viridiplantae > Streptophyta > Magnoliopsida > Solanales > Solanaceae > Nicotiana > Nicotiana sylvestris. Next base: position 87,657,237 of record NC_091057.1, on the reverse strand, counting down.
CAAAATATTAATTTTGGAAATAATTATTGGTATTTTATAGATAAAAAGGGGGAAATAAATCAAATAAAAAACTTTAAAAATTTAAAAAAATAATAAAATCCTTGGACATGCTTATATATGAATACATATGCTATTTTAAAGGTATTTTGCATATTGAAAATATATAGAGAAAAATTGAGTATCAACAACTGCCCCTTTTTACCCGGGAAGGATGAAAGAGTTTTCGGGTAAAGAAATGATGGCCAATTTTGACCGAGCAAAATGGTTTGAAGAGGTTAGATCATGACCTGGCTTCTCAGCTTCCTACATATCCATAGTTTTACAGGAATCAGGTCGTATGTAGTTCAGGATCCATCAGCAATGTATACCGATGAAGACCTTTCCAGAATGGACGCAATATCTAGGGCTGGGTAAGTGAACAGTTTACAGGAATGGCTAGGTTTGACATGGCTTAGGGGAACCAGAGTGGGACCGCTCAAGCCGGTATGGTCGTTGCTTGCTGGTTTACTTGCAATTGGAAACAATATAAGCGTATACTGTGCATAAATTTAAACATGATGCAAATTCCCGTCGGACCATAAATGTTGCCTTTGGACGGTTAGGATGATGTCTTTAGACATGATGTCCTGGGCCATGAAGCGTATGATAAAGGATTCGCAGGCCATGAAATGATGCTCTCGGGCTATGAGGATGGTGCCTTCGAACCATGATGCCTTTGAATAATGATATGCAAATTGAAAGAGATCCTTAGGCCATGACATGGTGCTCTCGGGCTATGAAGATGGTGCCTTCGAACGATGACACCTTTCGATGAATTGGCGATATTTCAGACCATGAAAGATGCAGTAGTATGATGTGGACAAGATAGAGCTCAGTCTTACGATTTGAAGGGCAGAGCTTAGCCCGTAAGAAATGAGAAATAAATAGTGCTTGAGATGGTGCTTAATTTCGAAGAAAAATGGTGGAAAAGCTTAGCCTTGGAAGTCAGAATGAAGACTTATGCAAATATGTGAATGTAGATGGAGGTAGAGCTTAACCTCGGAAGGCAGAATGGTAGCCTTATCTGATGTAGAAATGCAGATGGAGACAGCGTTTAGTCTCGGAAGGCAGAATGGTAGCCTTATGCAGATTTGAAGGCAGAATAGTAGCCTTATGCGATGCAAAAATGCAGATGGAGAGAGCGTTTCGTCTCGGAAGGCAGAATGGTACCTTATTCAGATTGGAAGGTAGAATGGTAGCCTTATACAATGAGAATGCAGATGGAGACAGCGTTTAGTCTCAGAAGGTAGAATAGTAGCCTTATGCAATACAAATGCAGATGGAGACAGAATTTAGTCTCAGAAGGAAGAATAGTATCCTTATGCAAGATAATAAAATAACGAATGATAGTAGAGCTTTCTTAGCTAATAGCAGATGACGGCATTGGGATTACTGGGAGCATTATGCCTACGGGGCATTACTCGTGTGTGCTGATAGTAAATGTTGGCAAGTGCAATGGTTCGGAGAGTCGTTCTCTTGAACAATGTATGTTCTATGGGCGTACAATATGTTTAATGATTTTGCAATCCTAGTGCCTGCATCCAAAGAAAAATGATGTGTTTTGTAGGGGGGAAGGTTAGTTCGTATTCCCGCTGGCTTTTCTTGACTCGTGCGACTTTGATCTAGTGATACCGTCTGTATCACTGGGGTAGCGTTGCTAAACAAAGCAGTTTCAATAATAAACATGCATGATTTTACAAAAATATGACATAAATGTATGATTAAAAATATCTTTCAGATGAACCGACGACTGTGATGTGGTTCGGGACATTGCAACCTTTCCTGCTACTGAATTTTGAGGGTCCTCCTCAAAATTCTGCCCCAATTTGATAGGTTGACTCTTTTGACTATTGCTCGTGTGGCGATTGGTTGAAACGGAATGTTGAGGGTCCTCCTCAAAATTCTGCCCCAGTTTCCAATTGCGGGGGGAAATGAAAATTTTATTAAATTGTGACCGAATCCATAGGGCTGCCTATGTATCCCCTCTTAACTGGGAATTAGGTCAGGTGTAGTTCAATTTACATTATATAAGGAAAGCATAAAGATTACACATAGTAATGCTTGACTGCATCTGAATTAATCTGCTTTGGCCAGACTTCTCCGTCCATTTCTGCAAGTATGAGGGCTTCTCCTGTCAGAACCCGGTGAACCATGTATGGACCCTGCCAGTTGGGAGAGAACTTCCCTTTGGCTTTATCTTGATGTGGAAAAAATTTCTTTAACACCAGCTACCTCGGTGTGAACTATCTTGACTTAACTCTCTTGTTGAAGGATCTGGACATTGTGTTCTGATAGCGTGTTTTCTTGACGTTTTCTGCATCTCCCAGGTTGACAATTTCGGTCTCGTCCAAGTTGGACTTAGGTCTTTTCTCAAAGTTCTCAACTTCTTTGACAATCGCGTCAGGTATGTCATCTTTCTCTGAATCAATGTCTGTTTGTTACGTTGTCTCATTGCATGTCACAGTCATTGGTTCATCAAGATAAGTAATAGTAATGTTGTATCGGTAAAGTAAGGAGAGATAACAATAAATATTAGATCATACGGAAAATCAAACATGCTTTTGATAAATTGAATAACTGTTTTGAACATCGAAGCTTTTATTGCGTGAATTGAAAAATGCGAAAAGAAAATCATTTAGTAAATAAAACGGTGAATAATGCTTGTTTAAGCCTTACTACACCGAGGCACGTAGGGCTTTGGTTGTTCTGGTAGTCCAATTCTTGAGATATGCCCCTCTGCTTCCATCATGTATGGAAGGGCCTTCCTCTCCCTCCTCTTCGAGAATAACATAGCAGTTCATATCATTGTCTTCTAGGAACAAGTTCTCCACCGCTGCAAGCGCTTCTTCTTCATCTGACCCATAAATAACATCAGCTTATTGGAAAGTCTGCTCCAGATGCGGTATTGGCTGCTGTAGTGGATAGTAAGGACCGCGCCATGGTGGCGACTAGTTATTGAATTCTTCCCAGGTGTAATCATATCCGAGACTGAAAGTAGTGTCATGTTTCTTGAGTTTTATGGGCTTAGAGATTCTTTAGAGGTTCTTGCTGAGCCCTTTGCCAGGTTCGTACCCACTCTAATTCAGTATACTCTCGATTTTGTTATCCCACCATTTGTCTTTGTCGACAACATTGACCCGTTCGATGTGGTGGTAAGTTTCTCCACCCAGCTTCCTTCTTCCCTCGATCGCTAGAATGGTTTGGCGACTGTATATAGGGTTTCTATCGTCGCCATGAATGATCACTTCATGGTGATTCCATTCGAACTTTACTGCCTGATGCAGCGTTGATGCTACAGCCCCAACATCATGAATCCATGGCCATCCTAGTAACAAGTTGTAAGATGTTGGTACATCTATCACCTGGAAATCGACCTCGAACCATGTTGGTCCCATCTGCAAGCATAGAATAATCTCACCAATGGTGGACCTCTAAGAACCATCAAAGGCTTTCATATTGATTGCTCCATCTTTTATCTTATGCAGTCCTTTACCCTGCATCTTGAGTGTTACCAGTGGACAAATGTTGAGACTGGAACCTCCATCGATCAGGATTCTGGTGAAGAAATAATCTTTGCATTGCACGGTGATGTGCAGTGCTTTGTTATGTCCCAACCCTTCAGGTGGCAGCTCGTCCTCATGAAAGGTGATCTTATGGCTTTCCAGCACTTGTCCTACCATGTTAGCCACTTCCCCTCCAGTGATGTAACTTGGTACGTATGCCTCACTTAGCACCTTTAACAGAGCATTCTTGTGTGCCTCAGAGTTTTGTAGCAAAGAGAGAATGGATATTTGTGTTGGCATCTTGTTTAACTGGTTGATGACCTAATATTCCTTGGCATGTATCTTCCTCCAATGATTGTCCAGACCTATCTCAATGAGGGGTGGCCGATTGGAGGCCTACTTGCTTGATTCAACTAGATGTTCAAGAGTATAGACTCTACCAGTTCTTGTCATACCCTGTACTGCGATAGTTTCTTCAATCCTGACCTTGCCTTTCCTTCTCGCCTCGGCTGTATAGTCCCAAGGTATGGCATTTGTATAGAATGGCATCATGGTTGACATCGCCACTGGGATCAGTGCAGCTATCCTCACTCCGAATGGAACATGTGCCTTGGGTGGCAGGACTGCAACCTCAAATGGTGCGGGTGCATTTGTCGGAGACACAAATTCAACCTCAATTGGTGACGGTGTCTTTGCGGATGTTGCTGCTTCAAACTCAAGTGGTACCGACATATTCACCTCAGTGTCCTTAGACGGTTGGATCTAGACTATGATTGGATTGAGAGTAATCGTTGGATTCTTTGGGTCATCACCTTCTGCGATCAACCCGATTGATCCCTCGAGATCCCAGTTATCTTCTATTTCAATCATGTGGATATCTACACCCTTATGGTCTGGCAGAGGGTTGTTGCGTATATTTGGAGCGTGTTATTTTGCCACAATGATCTTGTTGTCAATCAAAGACTGGATCTTATCTTTCAAGGAACGACACTCATGGATGGTGTGCCCTTTCATGCCGGAGTGGTATGCATAGGATTTGTTTGGGTTAACCCACTGAGAAGGGTTCTCAAGGTTTGCAGCAGGGATAGGGGTGACATTACCATCAACTTTGAATCTCTCATACAACTGGTCGATGGGTTCAGCAATGGCTGTATATTGTTTTGGAGGTTTGCGATCAAAATTTGGTCGAGGTCTAGGGAAATTCTGGCGTGCAAGAGGTGATTGATAGTGGGATGGTTGAGCATTATAGGTTTGTTAAACATGAGCAGGTTGGGAGTATCTGGGTGACGTAGGTTGATATGTAGGAGGTGGAGGTGACTGATAAGTTGGTGCTAGAGCTTGGTACGAGGGTGAGGGTGCTTGGTAGTTTGGGTTCGGCTGGTATGTGAGTGGAGGTGTTGGGTAAGTTTGGTATTTGAGGGGAGATTTGGTCCTCTGTGCAACTACCACGGCCCCTACGTCCTTCTTCTTGGACACACCACCGGACTGTAAGGCCTTATTTGTAGCTTGCAAGGCCTTGAAGTTTGTAACCATACCGCTTTTGATACCTTCTTCAATTCTTTCACCCAGTTTGATAATGTCGGAGAACTTGTGGTTCTCAATCATCATCAGTCGTTCATAGTATTGTGGGTCCTGAGCCCGAACAAAGAACTTGTTTATTTGCTCCTCTTCTAAGGCAGGTTTGACCTTAGCAGCTTCGGACCTCTAGCGAGTAACATACTCGCAAAATGTCTTTGTGGGCTTCTTCTTCAAATTTTGAATATAGAAAACGTCTGGTGCATTCTCTACATTAAACCTGAATCTATCCATAAAGTCAGATGTCATGCTTACCTAGCTTGACTACTTCTTGGGATCTTGGCTGATGTACCAAGATAATGAATCTCCTTTCAAACTCCTCATGAACAGCTTCATGCAGATTCTCTCGTCCTTCCCTACTCCAACCAGCTTGTCACAATATGTCCTAAGATGGACCCTTGGATCACCCGTACAATCAAACATTTCGAACTTAGGAGGTTTCTAGCCCTCGGGCAGTTTTGACATCAGGCTGTATGCAAAGATCCTCATAGTTCAGCCTTTCGATTCCTTTGCTTCCCTTAACGCCCTGAATCCGGCTAGTCAATTTCTTATGTTCCTCTGCCAAGTTTCTGATAAGCAGATCTTTTTCATCAGACTTAGGTGTGCCTGAGATAGGTTGGGTGGAGTATGGAATGGTCTCCACATAGATAGGAGTGTTATGGTGGCCAGGTGTGTGGATGTGGAAATGGTCGTTTATGGAGTTTTGGGGTTCTGGGATGAGTAGTAGAGTGTTGTTTGGGGTATGGCAGGTATTACATTGGTTCTTTGGTGGAGCAATGTGATAGTGAGGAGCGGGATGATTCTATTGTTTTGGGATATTTTGAGGAGGTGTAGGGTTTTGAGTGTTGGGGAAGTTGACATCCGGAGTGCTGAGGGAAAATGACAGGCTTGCCAGATTCCGAACTTGATCGAGCTCATCCTGAAATTTCAACAGCTTCTACTCAAGTTGTGACGCATTCTCGTTTGGAACCCAAATACCCTGGCCATCAATGGCCTCTACCTTTTCAGTTGTGTTCTCCTTCTTGATGTTATTCAAATCTTCCATCTTGTCTTTATTCTTTCCTTTGATAGGACTAAGAGGAGGAGTGGGTGGAGGGCCCCTGGATCTTGTGAAATAAGATGACAATGCCAGAATGCACGAACTAACTTTTGGGGAGGGGGGTAATAAAAACAAAAAGGTAACCAAGTTAGTGAAGAGTGTAAAAAGCATTGCAATATTTAAACACATAGTGCGGGAATGTAAAAGCATGTCCTAATTTGGGAACCTCGTTGTGCCCGAGGTAGGCCTAGCGACAAATTGATTTGGAGAAGTTAGAATGCTAAATGCCTCATTTTATTGATAAAAACACACGAATCCCAAAACGACACTAAATAAGGAAGAAATAAAAGTCACTAATGGCCATTAGCTTTATTACACTGATAAAGCAAAAAAGATAAACTCCTATTTACTTGGTACCAGAAGGACCTTCCTCAGGTTGAATGCTCTTGTTGATCAAATCCTCCAGCTCGCGTAGGTTCACCAGTAAAAATGCCATTGTCATGTGTTCTCCTTCGTTTCCCTCAGTGTTCTGGCAGTCGGTGACTCTCTTCCTCACTTTTCCTTCCAATTCCAGCAGACTGTATTCCAGATATTCCAACTTTTCACTAGCTTTGAGGGCCCTCTCTTTCCACTCATTGATTTGGTCATTTGATAGAAGACTCCTCCAATAGTCTACCAAGAGTGGGGGTGTGCTAGTCATACCGAAAATAGGGATCTCGTGCCTCATTTTCTGCAAAACAAAAGGGTTAGATCCTACCCCACCAGACAAAACTATTTATCATCAACAATTAGCATGAAACATTTAGTTCTCCAAATAAATGCACAGAACGTGACGATGTCTATTTGGGTTTTAGGGAAACCCAGTGGACTTTTGACAAGGCTATCTTAAAGGATCATTATGTGAACAACATAACTTACCTGACTAGGTTTGACCATTATGCATGCACAATTTTAACAAAGTAAGGTTTCTATGGGGTTTTAGACTGGTACTCTTGAGCGGACAACTCAAGGGGGAAGGCACGGAACTATCGACTGCACCGCTGATCGACTAGTGTTACCGCAAATACGCCTTTCTTAATTTAGGGGGTAATGATATAGGAAGAGCGCAACCACTCATCAAGCGTTGCTATAGTATTTGTTTGGCACGAGTGGAGTATGATGTTGATCATGATTATGTAATAATAAAAAAATATGTTGACATGTATTTGCACGTTAAAAAAGCAATAAATACAACGGTTTCATAATTTAAAGCAACAATAAAGGAAAGAAACAAAGAAGATATGTCAGTTTTGCTTTTGAAGGAGAAATTAAATGCTTAAAGAAGTTGAACAAATAATTGCACATAAGGAAGGGGTACAAATTCACAAGAACAATCTAAAATGGTAAAAGCCTAAATATCCCCAGCAGAGTCGCTATGCTGTCGTACCCCCTTTTTCCCCTTCTAGCGGAGAGGAGTCCGGGTTTAGACATTTATGGGGTGTGATGATTCATTTCCTTTTGGGAATTGGGTATTTGAAGAGGCGCCACCTAACAATTTTAAGGTGCGTTAGGACACATATAAGGTTCAACTACAACTATGTTTGATAACCAAAGATAGGTAAGGGCTTTAAATTATCCTAAGGGGAAGGTGTTAGGCACCCCTCAGGATCCACTAGTGTGGTTCCCGACCAGATGGTTTTTGTGATTTTTGCAATTAGGAAATAAACAAGTAACGCTCAAGTAATAGGAGATTTAAGTTAAACATATAGGCGTTTGAAAACAATTATTGAAAGGTGAAATTTTCAAAAGTGTTATAATTTAAGGCATGCTTATGAATGTAAAGGGTGTGTCCTAGGTTTGTTTGTAATATGGATCACATCAATGCAATACCCGGTATGACATTCCTAAAAAGAGGGGATACGCGTGGTATTAGCGCACCGGTCACTATCCCCATATCTACCCTTTCCCACCCCGTTAAGGTAATTAAAGTGAGGGTTGGTCTTGACTCTTATTGCATGCTATTACTCGTCCCTTCCTATCAGACCCAGAGGAATTTAGGACTACTATTCCTATAAGGAGGGGATTCTAGGCAGACCCTCAAGTTTAAAGGCAAAATACTAAGGAGACATACAAAAACATATAAGACTGCAATTAGAGGGGACATATAAGCAAGTAGAAGGCTCAGTTATACATCCACAAAGAATGCACATAGATAGCATGACTTATACATAGTTAAGGTCTGAATTTATAGTCCTAAGAAGGTTGTTTAAGTCAGAACCAGATTCATTATATAACTCAGAAAAGAAGTCTGAATCAGGCCTGTCTGCTGGTTGTAACATTTAATAATTAAAAAAGGCAGTTCCAGTTTTATTCAGGTTATTACCTAGGGCTTGCCTAGGCGTAAAACAATGCAGTAGTTGTACCGAATCATTAAGACGATTTTTATTACCTAAAAACATGATGTTCTTGTTGATACCCAATTTTTCCCTATATATTTTTAATATGCAAAATACTTTCAAAATAGAATATGTATGCATATATAAGTATGTCCAAATATTTTATTAATTTTCCTTAATTTTTAAAGATTTTTAAATCAATTTATTGCCCTATCTTATCCAGAAAAATCCCAATAATTATTCCCAAAATATTTTTGGTGATTCATTTACCGGACTCTCATATTTATACTAAAATATCGCTAATGTAATTTTTGCATATTTTTACAAATTTATTTAATATTTTTAAAGCTAAATTGCATATAATTGCAGTATTAGCCTCTTTTAGATTTAATTACATTTATGTCTATAAAAATTAGGTCCAATATGTTTAATTTCGATAATTATGTATTATTAATTATTTTAGTACATTTAATTTATTTCCAGAAATTATTCTACTATTTTTTATAAAATAAATAAGGGAAGAGTGGCTATTTAAAATATAGCCCAATTGTGTTTCAATTGTAGCTTGAATTGAACCCCAATTTTAAACCCAATTACCCAGCCCAAATCCTAATCTACCCGACCCACGACCCTTTTTAAATAACTCTCCCGGATTTCCTTTTATTCCAAGCCGTTGATCGCCTAGATCAACAACTCACATCAGCCTTTTCCTTTTTTAATCCCGACCTACCCCAAACCCTAGTAATTTTTCACCTACAGCCGCCTTCAAACCCCCTCCTCTATCAATCCCCTCTCAAACCCTAGCAGCTGCCCTCAATTACCACCTGAAAATCTCCCAAATCCATGGCATCCAAAGCCATTGGAGGCATGTATCCACTTCCCTTGGCTTCTATGTGTTCGAGTACTATGGTTTCAAGGCCAGATCGTGAAAGCTCGGTCCAGACCTTGGTCAATTTTAGTTCTTATGGCTGTCTCCGGTCATCTTTGACTTTTCTCCGGCCTGCCATGGCTATTCAAGCCTGACTCTTGACTTCTCCTGCTTAGATCGATGGTTTCTAAGCCATTCTCACCATCTAGGGTTCTTCTGAAACCCTAACCTTTGAGGTTCTTCCGATTTCTTTAGATCTGTTTCTTTCAAAACTCTACCTTCAAGAACCCTTATCTTTTCCGGTTTGAGTTTCTGTTAAGTTATTTTGAAGCTTTCTCTGATTTTCTAATATGTTCTACTGTATTTCTTTATGTTGTTCATTTACTTGAGTTTGCATGTTAAGGGTTTTGACCTTTTGATATTTCTGAATCTATTTTGTTAGTATTTGTCTGATTTACTTGCTTTTCATCTCTAGAACTCGATTAATGGTGAAAACCCTAAAATTTTGGGTTCATTCGAGTCCTGAGACTACTTGCTATGTGATTTACTTGTTCGTCATGCTCTGAATTCGATTGATTTCAAAACCCTAATTTCTCTGGACCTATTCGAACTTCTGAAAACTACTTCATCCGTTTGAATTAGCTCGACTGGATTCGAAGTCTTTTTTGTTTCAACTTCTGTTTCTCTATGTGATTTGGTTTCTTGCAATCATTGAAACTAGACTATACTTTTCAGAAGGGCCTTTTTACTTGACCCTTTGCATGCTTCTGATACCCTCTTTTCTCTATTACTAAGTTGACCTATGTGACTACCATGTTTTACTGTCTACTGACTTTGTAGTTATTATTACATGCTGCTTCTCTCCATAGTTTAACCTCACATGCCTAATGTTTTGTGCATTCTATTTATATGCTAAAACAGGACTCATGGTTCTCTCTTTGATTGATTCTGAGCTCCTTGTTTCTGTGCCTGATTTGAAAACTTTCCTTAGACTTTCGATTCACCTATTTTTAACTTGGTTTATTTGCTTATTCTTGGGAACCCGTGTGATTCTCCTTAAATCAGTAATTTCAAACCTTTGACTCCCTAATTATTGTGAGCTGATTGTCTCCATATTTTGCAAATCTATTGTGTTTCTTACCTTATTTGGTTAACCGAGTATTTTTATTGATTATTCATTAGTTGTTTCCTTAATTGAACCTCTATGCACTTACCCCTAATTGTCTACTTTGCATATGATGCTTACTTGATTTCTTTCCTTAAATGTTTTCTGCCCATTATCGTTTGATTTTAACTCCTTAATTAAAGGAAGTCCTTATACTGATTTGATTTTAATTGGTACATAGTTCCATAATTACTGCTAAACTATAATTCTTGCCTTATTTTCTGCCTGTTTTCAAACTATAAATACCCTGCTCTTTCATTAACACACACACACGAACACACTTAGTTCTGAAATCACTTACACTCAAAATATTCTCTCTTGCTACTTGTACTGTGGCCTGTCTTCAAAGTCCTGCTACCTGCTTTTACTATATTTTGCTTCTTTGAACTGGTATATTCTGATTAAGATTTCAGCATCACAACAATATGTTTACCTAATACTTTTTCCTTCTTTTTGGCCTACTGCTTGTGTTTAGTCCAGTACTTAATTTAGCATGATGTAATTTCCTTCTACCTGTTTTGAATCTATTATGTGTCCTAAACCCCTACCCCAATATGTTGATACTGATGGTTTGTTTGAGGCATGACAGTATTAAGTATTGCTGTCTATGACTCAAACGTGATTTCCTTGGGATCATAACTTCTATGCTACCATTTTGTGATTGTGTATTCTTGTTTATTTTGTAAGTATAACAACACTCCCTATTTCTGTGCATGCCCAGAATTAACTAATGCCCAAGTGCATAGGCTCTTTGCAATCCCCAATCCCTGAACCCCTTTTGTGTGAAGTCTTTAACTCTGTAACTATTTCCCAGCACCTCTCTCCCTTTTCTTTACTCTGTTTCTTCACCTGCACTCTCTCTTAGACTTATGTTCTGCCCCCCCTCCCCCTCTTGTAAGCCTTGCTTTGGGACCCATGAGCTCCCTCTAAACTTGGACACTTGAGGGCTGGCATTTTCACACTACACTTGTCCCTATTCTGGTAATACAATTTGGGTGTGAGCACTGCCTGGAGTCCCATTGAGTCTCTTTGGGAACTCTAACACACTCAAATTGGAGAAAGACTTTAGATCAATGGTCTTTGAGTTGGTTTATCTCGTAACTCAGAGAGGACGTCAAGAATCAGGCCTTCTCTGGTTGTACTTTCTTTGTATTTTTCTGTTCTGGTGTAATTTGCTATTCTGGTTTGTAATAAGTTGTAATAAACACTTGGGGCTGGCTAGTGAAAAGGGTTGGGTAACTATGCATGCAAGGGTAGAAAACATGCCTATTTGGTGTTTTAACTCCTACATATTCGAACTTCACCTAGAGACCATGCCTATAGGATACTTTTAATTATATATATTCAACTTCACGTAGAAAACTTGCCTATAGGGTACTTTTAATTCTGCATATTCAACTTTATGTGGAAAACCTGCCTATAGGGTACTTTTAATTATGTGTATTCAAACTTCATTTAGATGTCATGCCTATAAGGTTTAGAATGAGCAATGCATAGAAATCATGCATATAGGGGTTTCTTAAATCAATCTGATTCGCTTTCATTCACAGTCAATGTTAGATAACATGCTCCTAGGAATTAAAGTCGATAACAGTAGATACTACCACCTGCAGAACCTGTAACCAGTTCAGTTTTTTTTGTTCATTCTGCTTCTCTTAATAACCTAATTCCCTCGCTTAACAAGGTTTAACAAGCATGCTTATAGGATTTCGAATAATTTATTTCAAGCTTCTACTATCTCATCACCTTTTAAATTCAGTAAATATCATGTCTATAGGACCTCATCTAAACACTTAGGCAAGCCTTAGAATAATAACTGGAAAACTAAATCTGTTAATCACTACAACCAGCAGGCAGGCCTGATTCGGACTTCTTATCTGAGTTATGCAATAATCTAAAACTGCCTCAACAATCTCGTCTCCCTCGTCTTTAATGCTTTTCAATCAGACCTAAGCAGTATGTGTAAGACATGCTACTTTATGTGTTTGTTCGAGGAGGTATACTTGAGCCTATATGCTTATGTGTTTCCCCTTTTATATGCAATATGTGTTTTTGTATGTTGCCTTAGAATTTTACCTTTGAAACTCCAAATAAGACTAGCATCTCTCCCTTTTAGGATTAGTAGTCCTAAGTGCCTCCGGGATTGATAGAAATGGGACGGGTAATAGCATGCAATAAGTAATTGAGACCAATCCGCGCTTTAATACCTTAACATGGTGAGAAGGGTAGATATGGATATGATGACCACGCGATAATGTCACGTGTAGCCCCACATTGAGGAGTGATTACTAGACATTGTGTGGGGTGATCCATATTTTCAATAAACCTAGGACCTCCTTTCCTTTATTCTTTATTCTTTTAGCAATTTAACTCTTTATTCTAAAAAATCAACTTTTCTAATTGTTCTTTCAAAACTTGTTTACTTTCAAACCATTATGTGTTGAAATCCCTATTATTTGAGCCTTATTTGGTTATACATTAATTGCACCTCAATTCACAATAATTGTTTGGCCGGGAACCACACTAGTGGATTCTAAAGGGTGTCTAGCACCTTCCCCTTAGAATAATTTCAAGCCCTTACCCTATCTCTGGTTATTCAAATCGAACTCTTATGGTGTCCTAATGCACCCTAATCATTAGGTGGCAACTCTCTAAATTCAAACCCAGTTCCCAAAAGGAATGGGTTGTCTCTCCAAATGTCATAAACCCTATTTTCGCTTAGCAAAAAAAAGGGGGCGCGACAGTTCTAGGTGTTCGACACATAGAATTATTGCCAGTTGATTGTAAAAACTGAGTAAAATTGTTTTATTCCTTTTTGTTGATTCATAGTTAGCCTAAGCGTGCTTAAGAGAATATAAATAAAATCCTAAATACATGGTATCTAATGTATAGAGATGCAGAATGATACAGAATCCTAAGTAGGATTTCTATATGCACAAATATTACAGCGTTTAAACATGATTTCAAGAATATACAGAAATGATATGTTTGTTAGTGTTGTTTAGCCTAAAACAGGATCTTTAAGTTTGTGTGGCAGTAGGAATATGATCGTAGAAACTCCGGTTATTAACATAATTAACGCATGATTTTATAAATGATATGATAATGAAATGGACATGCTGAAAACAATAAGTGTAAATCCTAGGGAACATGATCTCTAATGCATGAAATGAGTCCTAACGATGGTTTCTATTGCACAAGTAGGAAAATAAATCTAATAACATGTTTTCTACCCCTTTTTATAACTAAAGCATGAATAGTCACCCTTCCCTTTTCACTATCCATCCCCAGAGTTGTTTACAAATTATTACAGACCATTTGATTGAATTACATAAGAAAAAATGCACAAAATAAGAAGTTACAATCATAGGAAGCGTGATCTTGACTTCCTCTCTGAGTTGTGTAATAAACAACTTCAATGCCAATATTGTTTCAAAGCCTTTTTTTTATATCTGGGTGTGTCAGAGTTCTCTGAGGACCTCAAGGGATCCGGGGCAGTGCTCACACCCAAATTGCATAACCAAGAGAGTTAGTGTAGTGTGAAAGGGCCATCTCTTATGTGTCCAGGTTCAAAGGGAGCTCAAGGGTCTCAAAGAAAGGATCACACAAGAGGGGCAGAACCTAATGATCTAACAGTGCATGTGAGAGTGCTGGACATGGACTCAAAGGAGTTGAGTTGGAAAATAGTTTTAGAAACAACATGTTTGAAGTGAGTTTGTAAAACAGCAGAAGAATTTCCTAATAAACTGTTTTTGAAAAGGGAAATGGGGTGGGAGCAACAACAACACACACAGAACCAGTTCAGAGAGAATTACATGCTTTAGTAGTTACAAACAGGGGAGTAGGGGTTGGGGACATAGAGGACCCAAATCAGAAACACACAATTAGTCATGAATTAGGTACATTATAGACATGCTAGTTGAAGGACATAAACAAGAACAAGTAAATATGTTGATCACATTTGAACAGGGAAGGGCAAAATTTTAAGCATGCTGATAAAGCAATAAATAAACAGTATAACTCAACAGCACGAGCCATTAAGTTAGTGCATAAAGAGACAGTGATTGACAACAAGGGAACACATAGGTGTTGAGTTTCAGAATTTAAATTAAGAACATACCAGTTGAAGGAGTAAAGTGCAGAAAAGTAAAGCAATCAGAGTTCCAAAGACTAGCCTTGGCTTTCAGCCGGCTAGACAAGGTAGTAGCACAAGTAGTAGAGAAAGAAAGAGAGTTTGAATGTGTAAATGTGTGTTTTTGAACTCAGTTGTTCGTGTCTTATTAATGAAAGCATTAGGGTATTAATAGCCTTTAAAACTAGTAGAAAAATAAGGTAACAAGTAAAGGTTTGAAACAAATATGAAGTAATCACAGTCAGAATCAATTAATACAAGTATTCCCTTTAATCGAGGAATTACCGCTCAAACGGATACTAACAGGGGTAATTAAGGAAAGAAAATCAATTTGAGAAAGATTGATTTCTGACCATATAGGGGATAGTAAAAGTATAGAGTAAATAATTAAGTCTAAGTACAAAATATACATAATTTTGGGAAAGGATTCAACAGGGGTAAAACATCACAACAAAGTAAAGGAATCAATCAATTTAAACAAAACGAGTGAAACCAGGGGTTTATAAGAAAATATTTGCAATCAGTCGTAACTTGAGGAAATAAAGATCAATCAAGCAAGAGTCATGATTCTGCATTTCGCCATATAATTAGAGAAGAATGAACATGCAAGGCCAACCGTATTGACAAAAGAAATAACTAGATGTACACAAACATACAACAGTAACAGGAGTATGCTAGGGCTCAGTAGTAAAAGAACCTACTCGAAGAATAGTAGTCAACAAAGTCAAGTAGTCACAAAGAACCAAAAAATAAAGGAAATAGTCTAACACATAACAACAGGTAAAGGAGATCTTTTAAAAACTCTCAGTAACAAGTGAGGAAAATTTCAAGAAACTAGGGTTTTAACAGAGCTTAGCTAAAAGGGTAAGAACTCAGAATCAGTCAAAGAAAAAGGTTTAAACACAAAGAACTCAGTCGAAACAAGTATACAAAATAAAAGACAATTTCAGAACCTTGGATAAAACCAAAGATATTTAGGGTTTTCAACATGCTGAGTCAGGTAGAAGAAAAGCATAAACAAATCATTTGAACATAGTAAAATCATAAAACAACACTGAAAATCGGAGAAGAGATCTTTTAAAAGAGGTAAAGAAAAACCCTAATCGTTGAAGACGAAAAGTCGCTTTGAAAAATTGAAAAACCTTTAAGGAAAACACTTAAGAGGTTCATAACATACACAGATATAAGACAGATCTAAAAGAAAATCAGAAAGCCTTTAAAGTTAGGGTTGTGATGAACCCAGAAAAATGAGAAAGACTTCGAAAAGTTACCAATCTAGTCGGAAAAGCCATGGATCCAACTCGAACGGTCATGGATGGCAGGAGAAAGGCCATGGATAGAGGTTTGCAAGGTCTGGACTAGATCTCTTCGAGATCTTTCCATGAAATCACAAAAATAGGAAATCAGGAGACATAGGAGACCGGTATACAACTCTAACGGCCATAGGAGTCCATGGATTGAGGGAGGATTGAAGGGGTTTAGGGTGGATTTGGGTGGCGGCGGCTAGGGTTAGCCTTAAGTTTCAGAGAGGGTTTGAGAGGAGAAGGATTCAAGGGCGGCGGGTTGGTAAAAATAAATTAGGTTAAGGGGGCGTTTAGGTTTATTTTAGGCAGGTGGAATGGTGGTCGTTGATCTGAATGATCAACGGCCTAGATTAAATGGGGTAGGTGGGGATTCGGGTTTGGTTAGGGTTAAAAAGGGTTAGGGTCGGGTTTAATTAGAAATTGGGACGGGGAATTGGGGCTTGATTTGGTTATAATTGAAAGCCAAATGTGGCTACGAGTTAAATAGCTACTTTTTCCCTTTTTAAATTATAAAAAATAGCAAATAGTTTTATGAAAATAAATTCAAAGTACTAAAATGATTTATAATACATAATTAATAATATAAAATTACAGGACCCAATTTTATGAATATAAAACCTAATTAAACCTTAAAAGGGGCTAGTATTGCAAATATATGCAATTTAGCTTTAAAAATACTAAATAAAATTGTAAAAATATGTAAAAAAATATTTTAGCCATATTTTGGTATATATATATAAATCCAATAGATGAATTATCAAAATAATAATTTTCGAAATAATTATTGGGATTTTATTGATAAAAAGGGGGAAATAAATCAATTAAAAAAACTTTAAAAATATGGTAAAATAATAAAACTCTTGACATGGTTATATATGAATACATATGCTATTTTGAAGGTATTTTACATATTGAATATATATTGATAAAAATTGGGTATTAACAAGCGTATATACATGTGCTATGTATGACTCATGACTGAAGTAGTCTTTAGGCTACACCATGCCTTATTTTGGGTACTCTACTTCCTTCTATCAAGTTTATTATGTTTATACGATTACGTAAACTACTTAAAATACTCTAGAAATCATGTGTATGTGTTGATATATGATTTTAAACATAATATTTACTATTGTATGGAATACCCGCCTGATTTGAGTTGTATTTATATACTTCACACATTTATTCACCTCCACATGCTACTTTGTCAGTCCATGAGTATGTGATTTGATATTTATTGTTGAGTACATGAAGTCTTGTATATGCTTTCTATGTGATGGACTAGATTGACATCATGTGCGTTGTCCGTCCGGATATGTAATGACCCGACCGATCGTTTTAAGCTTTTGCACTTAGCTCACCAGTTCTCGGGTATGACTAGCCCCGTGTGATATATTATGACTTATGTAAATCGCCAGTTTTGGTTTTTAGGGTAATCAGAGTGAATTTGGAAGAACAGTTCTTAGTTTGAAGCTTAAAATTTGAAAGGGTTGACCAAGCTTAAATTTGATAGCTCCATTAGGTTATTTGTGACTTAGGAGCGTGGTCGGAATGTGTTTTGGAGATCCGCGGAAGGTTTAGGCTTGATTTGGTGAAATTTCTATTTTGGCATTTTCCGGTTGATAGGTGAGATTTTGATATAAGGGTCGGAATGGAATTACGGAAGTTGAAGTAGGTCCGTTGTGTTATTTGTGATGTGTGTGCAAAATTTCAGGTCATTCAGACGAGGTTTGATAGACTTTTTGATCGAAAGCGAAATTTAGAAGTTTTTGGAATTCCTAGGCTTGAATTCGATGATGATTTAGTGTTTTAATGTTGTTTTGAGCATTCCGAAGGTTGTAACAAGTTTTAATTATGTTATGGGATATGTTGACATGTTTGATTGAGGTCCCGAGGGTCTCGGGTGAGTTTCGGATGCTCGGCGGATCAATTTTTGGACTTTGGACTTGGTAGATTTTCTAGTGTTGTTGCTGAAAATTCTTGTTCATCGCGTTCGTGGTGGTGTCCTGCATTCGTGAAGAGTAAATGGGGAAGCTGAGGAATGTATTCTATGTGTTCGTGAGGAAGAGGACGTGAACGCGGAGGTTGAGTATAGTGTTCTATGCGTTCGCGTTCAATGGGCCGCGTTCACGAAGGTTATTGGCAGCTGGGGACCCCAGGTCCCTTTGGTCTATGTGTTTGCGTGTCAAGGAACGCATTCGTGAAGGAGTGAGTTGGCAAAGCTTCGCGTTCGCGAAGCTGTGGACGCGTTAGCGACGAGCATTTTTGGAGGCAGGCAAGATTAGCCTTCGCGTAGAAGGAATATCTAGGCAGTCAGTTTATATTTTTAAAAACGAGGGTTTAAGTCCAATATCACAAAAGCTATTGGAAAGCTCGGGAGAAGGTGAAATTTAAGGAGATTTTCAGTGGAACTATTGGAGTAAGTATTCTTTACTCATATTTGGTTTAATTCCATGATTTAGTCTTGAATTTCATCATTTAATTTGAGAAATTAGAGTGGAAATTGGGGAAAAATGGAAGAAAAGTTTAAAAATTCTTTTGGAGACTTGAATTGGCAATTGAGGTCAGATTTTGATGAATTTGATATGGGTAGACTCGAGAGAGGATGGGGATTCTATTGATGTGATTTTTATCGGATTCCGAGACATGGGCCCGTGGGCCGGGTTTGAGCAATTTTGGGATTTTTAATGTAAATTAGATATTTTCGAGCGGGCTTTGTTCCTTTAGCATATTTTAATGGCTATGTACTTGTTTTAGTTAGATTTGGAGCATTCAGAGGTCGATTCGAGAGGGAAAAGGTATCGTGGGCTAGAGTTTGGACCGGATCGAGGTGAGTAATGATTTTAAATGTTGTCCTGAGGGTATGAAACCCCAGATTTACACATCGGTGTGCTATGTTGAGGTGACACACACGCTAGATGACAAGCGTGGGATCGTGAACCGTTGGGGATTGTGACTTAGTCCATCCCGAATGATTGTTTTACCGCGTATTTGATTGAAACTTGTTTGTTGTAATCGCGTTTTTGGCCGAATGCCATATTTAGGCATCGTGCCAACTATTTTGGACCCTTAGGGGATTTTTACTACTATTCCTCATTGTTTTGACTTTATACTTGTACTTAGTCATGCTATATTCTACTGTTTTCATAACTCATCCATGTTTACTCTATTTTAATACATTAATTGATATTTTGGGCTGAGCATCATGTTTTAGTGTTGCACGAGTGGCTTATGAGATTCTAACTGAGTAAGGCCGAGGGCCTGTGTTGTGAGGATACTTTTTGGTCGGTCTGCATGTCGCAGCAGTGATATACTGATTTATGATTACGAGGACAAGGGCCTGAGTTGTACGCCACGAGGTGGCTTAATATGAGGCTGAGAGCTTATTGATTATGCCACGAGATGTCTTGATATTGCGCTTATGCTGTAAGGGGACCCTCTCGGAGTCTGTACACTCCGAATGAGCGTGGGTACCTATTGTGATATGAGATATAGCCCGAGGGGCTGGTGTTGTTTCATGTTGTTTCCCGAGGGGCTGATTCTGTTGGTATTGTGCTCGAGGGGCGGTTTTTATTTGTTTATCTTTTCTACAAACCTGTCATTTACATGTTTAACTAATAAAAAGGTATTTTAAGGAAACATATACTGAACAAAGGTGTTTTATGAGATTTCACTATTTTATTGCACGTTACTGGTTTTACTCTACCTTTTATAGCATGTTGTTGTGATTTTACGTGATTTCTTATCGCTCAGTCTTCATTTATTATTATAACTTACTGAGTTGGAGTAATAACTTTACTCCCTGCACCTTGTGTGCAGATTCAGGAGCTTCAGGTCCCGTCAGTAAGAGTTGATTGCTCAGCAAGCTATTCGGAGTCCACTAGGTAGCTACTCGGCGTTCGCAGCCCAGTGTTTCTCCCTCCTATTTTATTTCCCTTATCCTAGTTATGTAATAGATGGTGTAAACCCTTTCGGACTTGTAGAATTATGATAGATGCTCATGACTGGTGACACCTCGATGTCGGGCTGTGTCTATTCCGCAATTGTACTGTTTCACTATTTATTTTGGATGAAATCATGTTAAAGACTTAAATTGTCTTATTTTAATTGCTTAAAATGAATTGGATTTTGTGTTGGCTGGTCTTGTCTTCACGAGAGGCGCCATCACGACCGGATCTAGGTTTAGGGTCATGACAAGATATCACTTGTTATGGCACATGAGTTCTCTCTATGGTTGTTATGATTATGGCGTGTGAGTTATCCATAAAGCGTGTGGATAAGGATCCACACCCCTAGGGTCGTTCTCTCATGTTTCTCCTTGATAATGTTTATGCGGATTATGGAAAACTAATCATTGGTTGGATTTTGTGTATTTTCTCTATATATAAACTCCTTGGATGCATACATACTTTTTACAACATATCTTTTCTATATGCTAGCTAGGAAATGTATATATGCCTTTCATGCTTATTTTCTCTATATGTTGCCTTACTTTATGAGATCATTCACGACACATATCTTTTTTACATGTTAGTCCGTGTAACCTGACTCGTTTATTCATGCATATCTTCTCTATATGCAATTTTTGACGTTTTATTTGACATCAAATATGTATCTTAATTCTCTACATGCTGAACTATCAGTTGGCTACAATACTTATAAATATCTTCTCTATGTGCACTAATGTCTTCTTCGGATTTCAAGCATAGATTGCGAGGTTAGTCGTTACTACTTCACCGAGGTTAGTCGGCATGCTTACTGAGTACATGAGGTCGATTTTACTCATACTACTTTGTGTTCTCTTAGCACTGAAGTTTTAGCTGTAATAAAGATTCAAGCTATCATTTGTTCATGGTAGTTTAGGACTTATAATTCTGTTTATGTAAATTTCAAACATATGTTGTACTACAGGTCCTTGAGATATTGTATGGAGTTCATCTATTTTATTTATTGTTTATTGATGATCTTTCATTTAAGTTGTGCCATTTATTTTTTTTGGCTTACCCAGCGAATTGGGTTAGGCACTATCACGACTCGATATAATTTTTGGTCGTGAAAATCTTAGCATACCTTACCTTCCATAATTCGCATAAGAGAAGCTGGAGAGTGATATAAAGAACTATCTTGTGAGCAACATTGTTGGGATGCATGTTCCACCAACCCTTCAAAATTCCAGCAAATGATTGTTCAGAATTATAATACCTAAAGGTCCAGCCATAGTCTTTCAAAGGCTTTTAGCCCTCCCCTGTTGCAAAGCAGTGATTAACAATTTCCACACATGGATTAGGGCAGTTTGTTGTTCAGCAGTCTCCACATAAAGAAGAAAACTTTGAATTGGTTCTCTTTTCTCCAAATCCTGAACATGTCAGCAACATACTTTCTTCTTTACCTTAAATGATACCAGGAACTAGCACAAGAGAATTTTCCATCATGTTGAGGCACCAGATGGTGTTATCTTTGATATCCCTATTGCCGATATTTTTTTTAGTATTAATTTGGATAATATGATCATGAACATGGTTTTTGAGATTTTTCAAGCTCCACTCGTCGACTTGAATGAATTGATTGACTTTGATATTTCTTAGTTTGGAGGACGGGTTTGTAAGAGCATAGATTGACCTTGCATTGGTCCAATTATTTCACCAAAATAATATATCTCCATTGTGTTAATCTTCCATAAATAATTAGGCTCCCCTTTGGGTCTAATATTCTGTGACGACCCGGCCGGTCGTCTTAAGAGCTAATGCCCCGATCCCCTATTAACTATTTTTCCCATGTTTATTTCTACTCTTTTGATTTGCCGGGATGTTCAGTTTTGAGTTTCAGAGAGTTTTGGGACACTTAGTCCCTAAATGAGAGCTTAAGTGTTGGGAAGTTGACCGTAGTCAGAACAATGTGAAGATTGCCTCGGAATGGAAATCAAATGGTTTTGTTAGCTCTGCTGGGTGATTTCAGGCTTAGGGGCGTGTTCGGATTGTGTTTTGGAGGTCCGTAGCTAATTTAGGCTTGAAATGCCGAAAGTTGAATTTTTGAAGTTTCCGGTTCGATAGTGAGATTTTGATCCGAGGGTTAGAATGGAATTTTAGAAATTGGAGTAGCTCTGTAGTGTTTAATGTGACGTGTGTGCAAAATTTCAAGTCATTCGGACGAGGTTTGATAGACTTTTTGATCGAATGCGTATTTTTAGAGTTTTTGGAATTCTTACGCTTGAATCCGATCCAAAATAGGTGTTTTGATGTTGTTTTGAGCGTTCTGAAGGCTGGAGAAAGTTTGAATGAAGTTATGGGATATGTTGGTAGGTTTGGTTAAGGTCCCGGGGGCCTCTGGTGTGTTTCGGATGCCCAACGGGTCATTTTTTGGAACTTAGAAAATTACAAAAAATGTTGCAGCAGTCAGTTCTAATTTCTTCTCCATGTCCGCGAGTGGGGTCTCGTGTTCGCGAAGAGGAGCTGGGGTTGGAAAGGAATTCGTGCTTCGCGTTCGCGAAGTGTCTCCCGCATTTGCGATGCTGGGAGTTCTATACCTACGCGTTCGCAATGGCTTTCCCGCGTTCACGTAGGAGGAGGAGGTTTTGAATCGCGTTCGCGTTCCATGCATCACATTTGCGATGAAGAAATCTGGGTCCAAGTGTAATTTTGTTTCGCGAACCCGAGGGGCCTTCCGCGTTCGCGAAGAAGGATTTAACTAGGTAGAATGTTTAAGTTCAAAATTGAGGGTTTAGCCATTTTTGTGAAAACTAGAGCTTGGGAGCTCGAATTTGAGCGAGGTTTAGAGGGATTTTTAGAGATATCATTGGGTAACGATTCCTTACTCCTTTTTGCTTGTAACCCATTAATCTAAATATGAATTCATCATTTAATTTCAGATTGGAGATTAAAATTGGGGAAAAGTTGGAAGAAAGTTCTTAGGCCTAGAATTGGACTTTTGATTGGGAATTTGACCTTAGATTTGGATAATTTTGGTATGCATGAACTCGAGAGAGTATGAGAATTCTGAAAATATAAATTTTACCAGATTTTGAGATGTGGGCCCGAGGGCGTTTTGTTCATTTTATCTAATTTCACGTATTAGCTTAGAATTTCTTTGTAGAATCAGTTATTGGAAGTGTTATTTACATTATGCAATTGAATTGAATAGATTTGGGTCATTTATAGTCGAGTACTCATGGTAAAAACGTGGTCTCAGGTTGATTATTGAGCCGGTTCGAGGTAAGTGGCTTGTCTAACCTTGTGAGGGGGACCTTCCCCTTAGGATTTGGTATATTTGGTAATTGAAATGCCTTGTACGTGAGGTGAGGAGTGTGTACTTGTGCTAATTGTTGGAAATCCAATTTTCATTAAGTAATTACTAGTATATTTCTTGTCATGTTTTTATTACTTGGACTATTAAGCCTGTTGTTAGCTTAGGAAAGCATGTCTAAGTGACTTAATTGCTTTACTTGCTCAAACTGCCTTACCTGAATTCTGTAGAGCATGCTAGGCTAGAATCACTTGTTTTCCTTATCATGAAATTTGCCATTTCTGAATATCTTCTTGTTGCTGCTGTATATTTATATTGGGACTACGGATGTGGGACTCCGGTAGCTCTTCCCCCCCCCCTTGCCTGTTTATGTTGGTACTACGGATGTGGAATTCCGGTAGATCCCCCTACACAGTTATATGGAACTACGAAAATGCACCCGGTAGATTCCCCCAGTACTGGGTATTTACAATTGGGACTACGGAACGAGATTCAGGTAGATCCCAGCGCACTATGAGTTGGACTACGGGACGGGATCCCGGGAGATCCGTTGGATATGTATATTTGGAGACTACAGGACGGTATCCTGGGAGATCCCTGATTGTTATTTTGGTACTGAACTGTATTCCTTTCTGTGTTTACCTTGTCTCTTCAATAGTTGTTGTTGCCCTTTATATCTTGTGTTACATTTATTGCTATGCTTATTTATACTGTTCTGTTCTACACTGTTGAACTTTATATTTTATTTAACCTCAGTAGGGACCTGACCTTCCTCGTCACTACCCGACCGAGGTTAGGCTTGACACTTACTGAGTACCGCTGTGGTGTACTCATGCCCTTTCTGCACATGTTTTTCATGTGCATATCCAGGTACCTTGACTCAGACTTACCATCCTTGAGGCGAGGCGACCCTTCGGAGACTTCGAGGTATATCTACCGCATCCGCAGACTGAGGAGTCTCTCTCTATTCTCTCTTGTAGTTACAACCCTTCTGTATTTACTTGTTTTAGGCTATTCTAGAGTTAGAGCACTATGTGATATCCTTAGCTTGTGATTCATGGGTTTCCGGATTTTGGGATATATATATATATATATATATATATATATATATTGGATTTGAGAGTTATATTTTGTATGTCGAGCGGTACTTTTAAAACGCTATTTTATTACATTATTTCTGTTTTAAATTGTATTCTTCCGCAAATTGGTTTATCTTCTGCGTTTTAGGATTACCTAATCGTAGAGACTAGGTGCTGTCACGATGGTTCACAGAGGGCAAACCAGGGTCGTGACAAGTTGGTATCAGAGCTTTAGGTTCATAGAAGTCATGGATCACAAGCTGGTTTATTAGAGTCTGACTGATCGGTACGGAGACGTCTATACTTATATAGGAGAGGCTATGTAACTGTTAGGAAAATTCCACTTCATTTGATTTTCTTTTCGTGCGAGATTTTTATATCACAATTATAAATTTCTTCCTTCTATTCCCTCACAGATGGTGAGGACACGTGCAACCCGAGATGATCAGGCACCTGCGCCCCCTACTGCAACCGTCAGAGGCCGGGGCCAGGGTAGAGGCCGAGGATGCGCACGTGGTGCAGCCAGAGCACCTGCGCGAGCTGCCGCCGAGGTACCACTAGCAGTTCCAGCCGGGGTCCAGGCACCTGATACGCCTACTACTACTACTACTACTCCAGCTTTTCAGGAGACTCTTGCACAATTGATGAGCATGTACACCACTTTGGCTCAGGCAGGGTTTCTTCCTCTTACTGCAACTACATCTCAGCTCGGGGGAGGAACACAGACTCCTGCCGCCCGCACTCCTGAGCAGTGAGTGCATGTTGAGCAGGTCCCTGAGACTATTCCTATACAGTCTACAGTCCGAGATCGGCTCGAGGATAGGGCAGCGACTTCCAAGGATGAGCAGCTGAGGCTTGAGAGGTTCAAGAAGTACAAGCCTCCTATTTTCAGCATTCTAGCATTGGATGATGCTCTGGATTTCTAGATGAGTGCTATCGCATTCTCCGTACCCTGGGTATATCAGGATCGAGCGGGGTTTCTTTCACTACTTTCCATCTTCGAGGAGCCTCCTATAAGTGGTGGCGCACCTATGAGTTAGACAGTCCGGATGAGGCTGCTTCACTGACTTGGACTCAGTTTTCAGATCTTTTCCTGAGGGAGTATGTTCCTCAAATCCTCAAGGATGCATGGCATGCAGAGTTTGAGCATTTGCGCCAGGGTGCTATGGCTGTCTCAGAGTATGTTGTCCGTTACACCAATTTGGCTAGGCATACACCTTCCTTGGTTTCTACTGTTCGCGAGAGGGTTCGCCGGTTTATTGAGGGCCTTTTTCCCAGCATCACTTCTAGCATGGCTCGTGAGTTGGAGATAGATATTTCTTATCAGTAGGTGGTGAGCATTGCTAGGAGGATTGAGGGTATGCATGCTAATGAGAGAGATGAGAGGGAGGCCAAGAGGTCTTGAGAGTCGGGCCATTTCTCTGGTGCTCGTTCCCCTACAGCAGGTCGTCATGGTAGGGGTTATATGAGTCGCCCTGTTCATTCAGCTCTTCCAGCAACCAATGGTATTTCAGCTCCTCCTAGACCTCAGGAGCCTTATTATGCACCTCCGGTATCTAGTGCGCCTCCTGCGCGGGGTGCTTTTAGAGGTCAGTCCAGCAGACTTGGCCCGAGCTAGTCACATCCACCATGTCCTCCCAGAGCTTGTTTTGAGTATGGTGACACATGCCATATGGTGAGGGATTGACCTAGACTTGGGAGGGTTGCACCTCTACAGACTTCTCAACCACAGCGTGCCCCTCAAAGTTCTTAGGCCATGGTTACAGCTCTAGTTGCTACCCTACCTGCTCAGCCAGCTAGAGGTGGAGGTCGGGGAGGTAGAGGTCGCCCTAGAGGGGGAGGCCAGGCCAGATACTATGCTCTTCCTACCCGTACCGAGGTTATTGCATCCGATTCTGTCATCATAGGTATTATACTGGTTTGTCACAGAGATGCATCGGTTCTATTCGATCCAGGCTCCACTTATTCTTATGTGTCTTCTTATTTTGCTCCGCATTTGGGTGTATCTCGGGATTCTTTGAGTTCCCCTATTTATGTTTCTACTATTGTGGGAGATTCTCTTGTTATGGACCGCATTTATCTATCATGTTTGGTTGCTCTTAGTGGTTTTGAGACCAGAGTTGATTTATTGTTGCTCAGCACGGTAGATTTTGACATTATCTTGGGCATGTAATGGTTGTCGCCCCATTATGCTATCCTTCATTGACATGCCAAAACCGTAATGTTGGTTGTGCCAGCTGTTCCGTATGTTAAAAGGAAGGATGCTTTAGATCACACAACCAATAGAGTTATTTCTTTTCTTAAAGCTCAACGTATGGTTGAGAAGGGGTGTGACACATATTTAGCCTATGTGAGAGATGTCCGTATTGATACCCCTTCAGTCGATTCAGTTCCAGTAGTCCAGGATTTTCCTGATGTGTTTTCAACTGATCTTCAAGTCATGCCGCCTGATAGCTTTGACCACAGCCCCAATTTTGATACTGCCTACAGGTTTGGGGTCTTATACGGTTTATTGTAATGCCTCGAGGATTGGCCTCGGAGTGGTGTTGATGCAGGACGGTAGGGTGATTGCCTACGCGTCTAGACACTTGAAGGTACATAAGAGGAATTACCTTGTCCACGACGTTGAGTTAGTTGTCATTGTTCACGCCCTGAAGATCTGGCACCATTATTTATACGGGGTTCCTTATGAGATTTATACTGACCATCGGAGCTTGCATCACCTGTTCAAGCAAAAGGATCTAAATTTGCACCAGAGGAGGTGGTTAGAGTTGCTGAAGGACTATGATATCACTATTTTGTATCACCCGGGCAAAGCCAATGTAGTGGTCGATGTTTTAATTCGTCGGGCAGAGAGTTTCAGGAATTTGGCTTATTTACCAGCATCGGAGAGGCCTATGGCGATGGATGTTCAGGCTTTAGCCAACCAGTTTGTGAGATTGGATCTTTCGGAGCCCAGTCGGGTTCTAGCTTGCGTGGTTCTCGGTCTTTCTTATATGATCGTATTAGGGAGCGTCAGTATGATGACCCTCATTTCCTTGCCCTCAAGGACAAGGTTCAGCACGGTGATGCCAGAGAAATGACTATTGGTGATGATGGGGTAATGAGGATGCAGGGTCGAATTTGTGTACCCAATGTTGATGGGCTTCGGGAGTTGATTCTGGAGGAGGCCCATAATTCATGGTATTCCATTCATCCGGGTGCCACGAAGATGTATCAGGATTTGAGGCAGCACTATTGGTGGAGGCGGATGAAGAAAGATATAGTAGGATTTGTGGCTCGGTGCCTCAACTATTAGCAGGTGAAGTATGAGCACCAGAGACCGGGTGGGTTGCTTCAGCAGATATAGATTCCGGAGTGGAAGTGGGAGCGGATCACCATGGACTTTGTATTTGGGCTCCCACAGACTTTGAGAAAGTTCAATGCTATTTGGGTGATTATGGATCGGCTAACCAAGTCCGCTCACTTTATTCCTGTGTGTACTAATTATTCCTCGGAGCGGTTGGCGGAGATCTATATCCGGGAGATTATTCGTCTATGTGGTATTCCAGTTTCCATCATTTCAGATAGAGGTACTCAGTTCACATCACGGTTCTGGAGGGCCGTTCAGCATGAGTTGGGTACTCGGGTAGAGTTGAGTACAGCATTTCACCCTTAGAAGGACGGAGAGTCCGAGCGCACTATTCAGATTCTTGAGGATATGCTCTGTGCGTGTGTGATTGAGTTTGGAGTGTCTTGGGATCAGTTCTTGCCATTGGCGGAGTTTCCCTACAACAATAACTATCAGTACAATATTCAGATGGCACCATACAAGGCTTTATATGGTAGGCGGTGTAGATCCCCAGTGGGTTGGTTTGAGTCGGGTGAGGCTAAATTATTGGGCACAGACTTGGTTAAGGATGCCTTGGAGAAGATCAAGGTAATTCAGGATAGACTTCGTACAGCCCAGTCTGGACAGAAGAGCTATGCGGACCGGAAGGTTCGTGATGTTTCCTATATAGTTGGAGAGCGGGTTCTGCTTCGGGTATCACCTATAAGGGAATTATGAGATTTGGAAAGAAGGGAAAGTTGAGTCCGAGGTTTATTAGCCCTTTTGAGATATTGAGGCGTGTTGGGGAGGTTGCTTATGAGCTTGACTTACCTCCCAGCTTGGCAGGAGTTCATCCGGTATTTCATATTTCGATGCTCCGGAGGTATCATGGTGATCCATCGCACATGTTGGATTTCAGTTCAGACCAGTTGGACAAGGATCTATCCTATGTTAAGGAGCCAGTTGCAATATTGGACAGGCATGTTAGAAAGCTTAGGTCAAAGAACATTACATTAGTAAAGGTTTAGTGGCGGGGCCATCCAGTCGAGGAGGCGACCTGGGAGACCGAGCAGGATATGGGCGGCCGTTACCCTAATTTTTTCACTACATCAGGTATGTCTTTATGCTCATCCGAGGACGAACGAATGTATAAGTGTAGGAGGATGTGACGACCCATCCGGTCGCCTTAAGAATTAATGCCCCGATCCCTATTTACTGATTTCCCCATGTTTATTTCTACTATTTTGATTTGCCGGGATGTTCGGTTTTGAGATTTAGAGAGTTTTGGGACGCTTAGTCCCTAAATGAGAGCTTAAGTGTTGGGAAGTTGACCGCAGTCAGAATAGTATGAAGATGGACTTGGAATGGAAATTTGATGGTTCCGTTAGCTTTGTTGGGTGATTCTGGCTTAGGGGCATGTTCGGATTGTGTTTTGGAGGTCCATAGTTAATTTAGGCTTGAAATACCGAAAGTTGAATTTTGAAGTTTCCGGTTCGATAGTGAGATTTTGATCTGAGGGTCAGAATGGAATTTCGAAAGTTGGAGTAGCTCTGTAGTGTTTAATGTGACGTGTGTGCAAAATTTCAAGTCATTCGGACGAGGTTTGATAGACTTTTTGATCGAATGCGTATTTTTAGAGTTTTTGGAATTCTTACGCTTGAATTCGATCCAAAATAGGTGTTTTGATGTTGTTTTGAGCATTCTGAAGGCTGGAGAAAGTTTGAATGAAGTTATGGGATATGTTGGTAGGTTTGGTTGAGGTCCCGAGGGCCTTTGGTGTGTTTCGGATGCCCAACGGGTCATTTTTGGAACTTAGAAAATTATAGAAAATGTTGCAGCAGTCAACTCTGGTTTCCTTCTTCGCGTTAGCGAGTGGGGTATCGCGTTCGCAAAGAGGAGCTGGGGCTGTCAAGGAATTTGTGCTTCATGTTCGCGAAGTATCTCCCACGTTCGCGAAGCTGGGAGTTCTATACCTATGTGTTCGCAATGGCTTTCCCGCGTTCGCGTAGGAGGAGGAAGTTTTGAATCGCATTCGCGTCCCATGCATCGCGTTCGGGATGAACAAATCTGGGTCCAAGTATAATTGTGCTTCACGAACGCGAGGGGCCTTCCGCATTCGCGAAGAAGGAATTAGCTGGGCAGAATGTTTAAGTTCAAAATTGAGGGTTTAGCCATTTTTGTGAAAACTAGAGCTTGGGAGCTCGGATTTAAGCGAGGTTTTGACGAATTTTCAGAGATATCAATTGGGTAACGATTCCTTACTCCTTTTTGCTTGTAACCCATTAATCTAAATATGAATTCATCATTTAATTTCAGATTTGAGATGAAAATTGGGGAAATGTTGGAAGAAAGTTGTTAGTACCAGAATTCGACTTTTGATTGGAATTTTGACCTTAGATTTGGATAATTTTGGTATGCATGAACTCGTGAGAGTATGTGGATTCTGAAAATATAAATTTTACCCGATTCCGAGACGTGGGCCCGAGGGGCATTTTGGTCATTTTATCTAATTTCGTGTATTAGCTTAGAATTGCTTTGTAGAATCAGTTACTTGAAGTGTTATTTACATTATGCAATTGAATTGAATAGATTTGGGCCATTTGTAGTCGAATACTCGTGGCAAGAACGTGGTCTCGGGTTGATTATTGAGCCGGTTCGAGGTAAGTGCCTTGTCTAACCTTGTGTGGGGGAGCTTCCCCTTAGGATTTGATATATTTGGTAATTGAAATGCCTTGTATGTGAGGTGACGAGTGCATACTTGTGCTAATTATTGGAAATCCAATTTTCATTAAGTAATTACTAGTATGTTTCCTGTCCTGTTTTTATTACTTGGGCTATTAAGCCTGTTGTTAGCTTAGGAAAGCATGTCTAAGTGACTTAATTGTTTTACTTGCTCAAACTGCCTTACCTGAATTGTGTGCAACATGCTAGGCCAAAATTACTTGTTTGCCTTAATATGAAATTTGCCATTTCTGAATATCTTCCTATTGCTGCTGTGCATTTACATTGGGACTACAAATGTGGGATTCTGGTAGCTCCCCCCCCCCTTGCCTATTTATCTTGGGACTACGGATGTGGGATTTCGGCAGATCCCCTGTATAGTTATATGGAACTACGGGAATGCACCTGATAGATTCACCCCAGTACTGGATATTTACAATTGCGACTATGGAACGGGATTTCGATAGATCCCCGCGCACTATGAGTTGAACTATGGATGGGATCCCAGGAGATCCATTGGATATGTATATTTGGGGACTACAAGACAGTATCCTGGGAGATCCCCAATTGTTATTTTGGTGCTGAACCGTATTCCTTTCTGTGTTTACCTTGTCTCTGTAATAGTTGTTGTTGCCCTTTATATCTTGTGTTACTTTTATTGTTGTGCTTATTTATATTGTTTTGTTCTACACTCTTGAACTTTATATTTTATTTAACCTCAGTAGGGCCCTGACCTTCTTCGTCACTACCCGACTGAGGTTAGGCTTGTCATTTACTGAGTATCGTTGTGGTGTACTTATGCCCTTTCTGCGCATGTTTTTCATGTGCAGATCTAGGTCCATTGACTCAGACTTACCATCCTTGAGGCGAGGCGACCCTTCGGAGACTTCGAGGTATATCTGCCGCATCCGCAGACCGAGTAGTCTCTCTTTTGTAGTTACAACTCTTCTGTATTTACTTGTTTTAGACTATTCTGGAGTTAGAGCACTATGTAATATCCTTAGCTTGTGATTCATGGGTTTTCGGGTTTTGGGAGAGATATATATATTGGATTTGAGAATTATATTTTGTATGTCGAGCGGCACTTTTAAAATGATGTTTTATTACATTATTTGTGTTTTAAATTGTATTCTTACACAAATTGGTTTATTTTCCGCGTTTTAGGCTTACCTAGTTGTAGAGACTAGGTGCCGTCATGATGGTTCATGGAGGGCGAACCGGAGTCGTGAATTATTCAGTAGGGCTTTCCAAGTGTTAGAAACCCATCAGTACTTAGCATTTAAGACTTTAGATCAATTATTGTCTATTATTCTAATCTCCACCATCTCTTAGTAGTGAATGCATAGCACACGTTTTGAAGTCTTTTGAATCCCAAGCCACCTTCTTCAATGAGGTAACAAATATTCGCCCATAAACTCCAAAAGAAGATAGAAAAATACCTTCCATTGGGATGGAAATAGTTTTAGTAGAAAAAGTGTAATGCATAAGATTGCAAAATGTATTTGATAATGATTGCTTTTTCACCGGTTAATAACATATTGCCTTGCCACTTATGTGAATGGGAAATTATGATGTTTGTACCATGTCCTTCAGTCTACCCCTTATAGCTAGAAGGTTCCATGTTGTTACGAGTGAGGAAGAAGCTCTTGTTTTAATCTCTTTTTTTTTGGCAAGAGCCTAGGGCTAATTTTTTATATAACAATATTAAAAAGCAAAATACAAAGTCATGATATCCTACAAAATGAAAGGAATAAAATTTGAACTTAACAAATAGCCTATTATCAAAATTATGCATTCCACTCAAAATTGATATCACATTAATTCTAGGCCAAAGATGTCCTTTGCTTCCTTGTATTTCCAGTCCATTGAAGCCCAATTCAAATGTGTAGTATGTTGAAAAGTAGCCATAATCTGCGTCAAATTGGTTGTAGAAATGGCCTATTTCCTTGTGTTTCACTATCAGATGTTTTTGGACTTGTCATTCCTTCCACATACCCATGTTACTCATGCCATTATTATATTGAATAAACAATCAAAGTTGGCAGACATCTGTCTTCCATGTTGTCTTTGTTTATTACAATATTATATTATTTCTCACTCTTCTCATGTTCTTTGGTAGGTTATCACCCATGTTCCTTGTTATTTGCACCCACGCATGCTTCGGTCCTGGCATTCTTTAACAGTAATTTGGGGCAGCCTTTTTCTTTTGTTTATGTATCGTTTCCAATGTTGCTTTTTCAGCATCCGAAACAAACATTCTTGTCTTCCCATGTTCATGTTTTCAGTAATGTGTGCATCTCCAGCAATGTGAGAATTCATGCATGACCAAAATTGTAATTGCAATTCATTGTCCAGCCTGCCTTAACGGCACCAGGTGTGAGCTGACTCTTCTGTCTCCATTGCTTAGTGCTTGAAGCACTGATGGAAAAGCATCCATCGAAAATTGCAGCAATCCCATTCCCAAGTCAGTCGCGAACGAGGCAGTCGTGCATCCAGTCATAGAATACTGCATTTCATCTGTTCCCAAAAAAGCACGTTGCATGTGCTTTTGTTTTCAAATATGCCAGCGTCCATGCGTGCATCAATATTCCTCAAGATTATCTCCCACACGTTGGTCGCATAAAGTTGTTGGATTCTCTCACGTCTGAATGACTGCGAAGCGTGCCTCTCCAGCAAAAGATGTGTGCAGCGTGCATCTGCTGCCATGCGTGTTCCGCAGGAAACATGCATTGTCGACCTACTTTTGTATCCTAGTAAACTGAAAGTATGCGATACTCTTCTGTCGCAAAGCATCTGTTGAAAATTTCCAGCCTCGTGCTTTTCTTTATCCAAGATAAATTTCATTTTTCCATGTGATACTTTTGTTAACATCATGTGTTTTCTTCCATGCATTCCACAGTAAACCATGTGTGCACATGAACAGATTTGTAGGAATCTATGAAGGACAAAATGCACAGTGCTTTGTATTAAGAGAATACCCTTTCGTTTGCATCATCCAAAACGTGAGATTCCTGCATTTCCTAGAAATTCCCTAGCGTGCTAGTGCACTCTCCAAGCGTTTTGGCATCTGTTATTGTCCATAACTTCACGTGCCCCTCTTGTTTTCCCATGCTATGTCAGTACTTCCCTTTGATGTGAATGACTGCCATGAAATGAACATTGTAAAAGTCGCCAAAGCCCACCTTTAATGTCCTCCCAGTGGATTGAATGCAATGCATTAATACCACCACTTGAGATTCTACTGTAAGATTAGGCTTTAGCTTCGATGAAATACCTGCAAAAAAGTGAACAAAGTTAGCCGAAAAATTGCTATCCAAACTCTCCTTAAGAATGATTCGAGTGTGGTAACAAAATGAATCCTTTTTTCCTCCTAATTCCTTGCAACCTTCACTCTTATGTAAGGACATTGCATCTTATCTTCGTTAATAATCCTCCTTCCTATTGAGTCCATATCCCAGAAACCATGGCATTCAGTATTTCCTTTATCTAGAGCATAATTGGCAAGGTGGTCTGCTAATGTATTCCCTTCTCTGAATATGTGTGTGACCTTGATGATACTTTGTTCCTTCAATCTTAAAATCTCCTCTACATGTTCATTAACATACCAAGGAGGCTTCCATGATTCCTCTATGATGTTCTTTAACAACATTGAATTTGTCTGCAACCATATCTGGAAATAATTAAGATTTTTGCACATTTTCAATGCCTCCACAATAGTTACCGCTTCTGATTCATTGTTGGTTCCTTCAGAAATCTCCCTTCCTTCTGCATATATCAAATCACCTACCTCATCCCTTATGCAGAAACCAATTGAACTCCTCCCTGGGTTCCCTCTACATGCTCCATCCGTATTAACTTTGATCCATCCTCTTGAAGGAAATTCCCATAACACTTTATCATATTTCAGTTGAGCTGTGTATTGCTCCATCATTGTCAGTAAGTCCAGCCACTTTTGAGGCACACGTAGTCCAGGATTTTTCAGTTGGACAAGTGCTTGCACAGTAGACGACACCTGGTAAATAACTCTGCTCACTCACACTGCTTCTCCATATTTCAAACTGTTTCTTCTCTTCCAAAGTTCCCATACGATGCATGCAGGTAAAGCTTGTAATACTGGCTTCAATCTAGGTACAACTGGTGTTGTCCAACACTTTGTAATTGCGTGATGTAATGACAACCCATCTAATGCAATTCCTGCTCTCCTCAGGAAATAAGTCCAAACACTTCTAGCTGCATTGGATGTGAAGAACAGATGTAGTAATGACTCCTCCTTAGGATCAACACAGCACCAACATTTAGATGGCATTGAGTATCCTAGTTTACGCAATAAATTATCAAGTGGCAGTTTGGATTTCCACACATTCCACATGAAGAAGGATATCTTGAAAGGTAAACCTTTTACCCATATCATCTTGTAAGCTAATCTTGGGTTGGCTCTTCTTCGCACGTAATCCCATGCAGACTTTAGTGTAAAATTTCCCCTTGTTTCAAGCATCTAGAAAGGAGTATCTAACTGTGAACTTTCAGTTGGTGGTCTAATATTCTGCACAATGTGGTGTGCCAAACCTTCAGGTAGGCTCTCAAACATTTTATCCACATTCCACATACCATTTTCAAACATATCATTGACATTATGAATATCCTCATCGATACCAAAATCTGTCGGAACATGAAAATATAAGGCTCCCATCTCAGTCCAATTGTCGAACCAGAATAGAGTTGATCTCATTCTCAGTTTCCAGTAGATTTGATGCTCAATCAAGTCCCTACATTCTAGCATTTTTCTCCACGCGTGGGATCCAACCTTCCAAGGTAGAATTACTGCATTTAGTTTCTTGCAGTACTTTTGACTAATAAATGCACTCCACAAACTGGGCTTTGTCCTGAAATTCCACCACAATTTGCAGAACAGTGCCTTGGATACATCATATAGGGACCTGAAACCTATGCCTCCCTCCTCATAACGCATACAAAGGTTAGTCCAAGATGCCCAATGTCTAGTGCTGCCTCCCACATTGCTGCTCCAGAAAAACTTGGAAAAAATGCTATGTAATTTGTTGATCACATAACTTGGTGGATACACTACTGACAACATATGAATTGGGATACTCTGCAGGACATTTGCGATCAAAACCACTCTGCCTCCTATATATAGGAGTTTGCCTTTCCATGACTGCAATTTGTCCATAACCTTGGTGATTAATCCCTGGTAATAGTCTCCCCTTCTTCTTGCATAAAAAATAGGACAACCAAGATAGGTCATAGGGAAACATTGTCTTGGTATACCTCTAATCCTTTCCACCTTATTAATCACCTTATTATCCGTTAAATGATGCAGGTATATGGCTGATTTGGCTTTGTTCACTAGTTGACCAGATGATGATTCATAAGCTTTCAAAACCTCCATGACAAGTCTCAATGAAGTTTCATCAGATGAGCAGAAAATGATCGTATCATCAGCGTATGATAGATGATTTATTTTTGGGCTCCATTTTGGCATTCCAAAACCACATAAATACAGGTTAGTGTGTTGTGAATTCAATCCCCGAGAAAGTGCTTCTGCTGCCAGATGAATAGAGTTAGTAACAAAGGGTCACCCTCTTTAACTCCCCTCGATGATTTGAAGAAATCATTAGGCTGACCATTTATAAGAATAGAGTACCAATTGTTCCCAATCAAATCAAAGATCAATCCAATAAAAGCTTCGGGAAATCCCATTTTCCTTAGTATTTTGGTCAGTAATAGCCATTATAGCCTATCGTAAGCTTTTGTCATATCAAGCTTAATCACAATGTTTGGACCTGCTTTTGTTCTCAACCTGATATCCGTAATAATTTCTTGAGTTAACAGCACGTTCTCAACTATGCTTCTGCCCTTCACAAAACCTGCCTGTTCCTCCGAGATTATGTTTGGTAATAATTCAACCAACCTCTCATGAATAACCCTAGAGAAAATCTTGTTAACAATGTTGCTAAGACTGATTGGGCTCATGTCAGCAAAGGTCGTAACTTCTTTTTTCTTTGGTAATATAACCAGGTTTGTGTGCGTCACACTCTTTGGCAAATGCTGACCGCAAAAGAATGCCTTGACCATGCGGACTACATCTTCTTCAATAATTTCCCAGCATGTTTGGTAAAAGGCTCTAGTGAATCCATCCGGTCCACCAGCTGAGTCCCCATTCAACCCCATAACTGCTCTCTTCATTTTTTCATTGGAAGGCAAGGCCATCAATCTTTCATGTTGATCATTATCTACCATTGAAGGTACATGATTTGGAATGTCAAAATCATTTGGAACTGCAGTCTCAGTAAATTGATCCTTGTAGAACTTTATTGCTTCTTCTGCTATTAAGTGATCTTCTTTGATCCAGTTACCAAGGCTATTCTCGATCCTTGATAATTTTAGTCTCTTCATTTTCCCATTAACTTGAGCATGGAATAATTTAGTGTTTCTATCGCCATCTTTGAACCATGACATGCCAGCTTTTTGTCTCCAGAATTCTTCTTCTAATGCAAGATATTTAATCATTTCAGCTTGGACTTATTTTAATCTTTGTCTATTCATCTGTGTAGGATTGACTTCAAATTGTATTTCATGAACCAAGACCACCTCCTCAAGGCTTGTAATCTTCTGGAATATATCCCCATATGTAGCTCTACTCCAGGTAGATAGTGTTTGTTTAAGCTTCTTTAACTTGGAGTTAAAAATGCAGAAAGGGTTAGCACTAAAATCAGCATTCCAATTCTCCTTTACTACATCTTTGAATGTTTCATGCTTTGTCCAGAAGTTATGAAATCTGAATGACTTCTTAATTGGAGGAGTTTCTATATCACATTTCAGCAGCATTGGGCAATGATCAGACCCAATTTTAGATAGGTGAGTTATCTCCAATCCAGGAAATGTCTGTTGCAATTCATTATTGCCAAAACATCTGTCCAATCTTTTAAAAATGCAGTCCTCCTCTGATCTTCCATTCCACCATGTAAAAATGCTTCCTTTAAAACCCAAGTCTGTCAAATTACAGGTATTGATGTAGTGTCTGAAGTCATCTACTTCAATGAGAGAAACTGGCAAGCCCTCATATTTCTCTTCCTCATCCTATATCACATTAAAGTCGCCTCCAACTAGCCAAGGTACCGTCATATATGATGCCATTGCAGACAACGTATCCCATAGTTCTATTCTTTCAATGCGATCACATTTGGCATAGACTAGTGTAAGGATGAGCTCAACATGTGTTTCAGAGTGCATTAATCTCAAAGTCAGCTGTTGAGTCATGTTATATAAAATAGTAACCTCAAAAATGTCATCAATAAAAGCCCAAATCTTGTTTGACACATTCGCCATAGCCTGTGCCAAACCAATTCTTGCTCTATACCTCTCTATTTTGTGAGACTGTTGCATAGGCTCAAGGATTCCTATGAACTCAAAATGATGTTTTTTGTGCATTGTAATCAGCCTTTCAAATGCTTTCATTGTGTTTACTGACCTGACATTCCATATAATGGCATCCATTAAATGTTTTGGGATTTGGACAGTGTTCTCCTTGTTTGTACTCCACTAACTGGGATAGTAGAAGTCTCTTTTGACTGTTTCTTTTTTCCCTTTGCTGCAGATTTTACTTGTTCAATTAGCCTTGGCGATAGATCTCCCTGCTTGGTAACATTAAGGAAATTTTGTGTAGTGAATTCCTCATCCATGTCTCCACCTTTAATTTCTGCGTTGTTAACTTGATCATGTGCTTCTACTTCTTCTTTTGATGTAACAATATCCTCTACTTGGTTGATAAGTTCAGCATCTTTTGCAGCATGTTCATTGGTCAACAGCATTGTATTGTTCAGTGGAACGTTACTTCCTGCTACATCCTGCACGGTGCTTAAGGGAACAGTACTTCATGCATAAAACTGCACTGTCATAGTTCGGTTCTTATCTGCATTCTTGTCTTGTTTCTTGTCTGCATTTTCAGCTTCTTTCAAGACTTTACTAACAGCATTATGTGAAGTCCCTCCTGGATCTATAATATTAATGTTCCCCTCTTTTGTCTTTTCTGTTGCTGCATTTGTGCATTCGCTGATGCTTTTAATATTGATTGCATTGGCATTACAATTAAAACTTTGATCCTCATCTTCCACTTCATTTCCTCCAAATTCTTCATCACTATGCATTGTATCTGGAATCTGACCATCTGCTAGGTCTTCCTCTGTTTGGTTTAGCCATAGTCTCCCTCCTGCCCATTTTTCTTTTTCATTGGTCATGAATTTCTCAAAATCTGTATCTTCAACAAATTCATTTTCTTTGTTGTTTGCTAATTGTTGTTCAACTTTGGTGTCCTTTGAAGGAATGTCTTGACATGAAGTATTGACTTGAACAACATTATTTTTGAATGCTTTTTGGAACCAAAGGGCAGTTGACTTATTGTGAAAATTCTGCTCATTCCCCAAATCTTTTTGTACACAATGAGTTGTTGCTTCCCTATTTGCTGCATGATTTTTTATTGCTATAGGATTGAAAGTAGGTGCTGCAGGGTTCAGTTTCTTGGGTTATGTCTTGGATGATTGTTTCCTATATGAGCTAGGAGAAGTTACCTTTTGTACTATTTGTCTAGTTGAAAAATCAAATTCCTGCTCCTCTGACTCATTCTCTACACCTGCCATGGAATTATTTTGTTGAATGTTGTTGCTTGTGGTTTTTTGAACTGGAGTTTCCTCCACAACTGCCAATTGGTAACCTTCATTGATCTCACCATTTTCAATTTCTAGCACTGCAAATTGGTTGGTTGTTTGTATTTGTTTTGTCACAGCTGTATTGTTAATGCATCATGTTTTTGCCGGTTTCTTAGTGCCTTGTTTCACATTTTCAACATTTTCCTGCTGCTGGACATTTTTTCTTTCCCTTAAATCAGGATTAATTCTCCAACATTCAAGCATGTCATGGCCTTGTAACTTGCACTCTTTACATTACTTTTGCAAATAATCATAGTTAATGGTTACCCATTCAGTTCTAACATCCCCATTTACTTCATTGACAATGTCCATCCAAAATTTCTTGGGGAGGTCAGCTAGCAGATCCACCAACACTTTAACACGAGCACAACTAGGTCTAGTTTTCTTGACAGTAGCCAAATCCAAGTGAAGGGGTTTACCTACAGTAGAAGCTAGAGAGAACAAGCATTCTCTGACAAAATAGGTAGGCAGCAAATTAGGGAATGAAATCCAAGCCATTACCTTAGGTGTCTCCTCTCCAACTTTAAATTTTGCATCATAGATCAAAGTTCTTAGTTGATATTCATCCCCATGCTTATCCTTAACATAGTACACACCTTTTGACTAGAAATCTACGTAATCTTGCCATAATGAAAATTGAATCAAAATGTGCCTGTCACGAAGATATCCATTGTTGCAATCAGCTTTGATACCATACTGCATAGGAACAATTCGACGTATTTCATTGATGTCTGGCCATCCGTATGAACATTTGCACACAACTGCCTGTTGCAGTCCTTCAATATAGTTCATACGTTCAACTTCTGATTCTGTAAAGCATACTGTTGGTTGTCCTTGAAAGAGTTGGGCTTGTCTAGGGGGGATTGGATCAACTACTGCTGCTCGATCTTGCATTGTCGAAGTACTGGTCGTGGGTTTTACAACATTTCATAATCCATAGTTTTTGGAACTTTTATTATTGTCGTGCATGGTTGGGTGATGTTAAGGGGAGGCTGGGGAGGTGTCCCAGTGTTTGCGGGTAGCTGGCCACTGGCCATAGTGGCCATGGCAGCACTCCGTGAAGGATCTTCCAACTGTAAAGTGTTTTTTTTTAAAAAAAACTTGAGACAACATAGATCAAAACTCTTTCGCGTCAACACTCTCTTGCACCTATGAAAACTCTTTTCCACGTTAATACTTATGACAAGAAAAGCACAGTTTTTGCTAATTAGATGCTACAGTAACTCTTCAAAGCAAAATAAGATCTGTTTTTAATTTGTTGTTGATTTAGCTTCAAAACTGAGAATCACGCTTAAAAACAAACCATCCAAGTTGTTATTCAACCATTCAAGCTTCACGTTACAAAAGCAATAGTTATCACTGGCAGAAAAGTTGAAATTGGCTAATGGGAGGTCGTTGCTACAGTAACTCTTAAAAGTAAAATTAAGATCTGTTTTGAATGGTGATAGATTTTAGGGAAAAATCAAAAGGAGGTTGTTCACAATGAGAAAGGTGTTCTTTTGGTACCAATATTGTGATCTTACCTTGCCGAATTACGGAATTATGGCCGATGAATAGTGACGGGATCACTATTCATGGGATTACAAAATCCACTGACCAGCAATGGACTTAGAAATTAAGGAATCTCTTGACCTGAAGCATCTTGCTATTTTTTGAGTTGATTTATAGTGAACTTAATGGACTTATTGTAGACAGAGTAAAAGAGAATAATATCATCTGCATAATTGAGATGATTGATTTGGGGACCTCTTCTGCTCATGGTAAAGCTAATGAAGTTGATTGAGAGCCTTAGAAAGCACCTCAACAATAATGATAAAGAGGAAGGGGGAAGGGGATCCTCTTGTTTAAGCGGACAAAAATTAAGGAACCTAAAATAATTAATAGAATCATGGTTGTTATTATAGCAGGACATTAGAAGGATATTATGATCAGACCATGTCTTAGGCAAATGGTCAATCCTAGATACTCCAAAGGAATTATACCACTCTTCATTCTCCATCACCAGATCCAACCTTTTGCTAATTCTATTGCCATTTCTTCTACCATTACACCATGCGTATGGATGACCTATAAATCCAGCATAAGATAATTTACAATCCTCCATACGACTAATAAAATTAGCACTTTTGCTCAATTTATGAGGAACTCCCCCTATTTCTCTTCAGTATTCACAATTAGGAGTGGCAAACGTGCGGGGCGGGTCAGATATGGTTCGGATAAAAAACAAGCAATGAAAAAATTGGAAAAATTATCCGACCCGACTCATATTTAATACGGATAAAAAAAGGGGTTAACCGACGGATAATATGGGTAACCATATTATCCATGACTTCTTGCATAAGATCACTTTTGGGGTGAATTTTTAGTCTCCCTAACTTGAGGAACCCCCAATTTGAGGCTTTACAAATGTAAAAGTTAGACTCATTGGTTATCCATTGGTTACCCATTGGTTATCTATTTTTGTAAATAGATAATATGATTCTTATCCATATTTGACCCATTTTTAAAAAGTTCATTATCCAACTCATTTATTAGTGGATAATATGGGTGGTTAACTATTTTCTTTTAACCATTTTGTCATCCCTAGTCATAATAGAGTTGCAGTTTCCTAACACAGTCCATAGCCTACAACATGAGATTGAATAGTTCTGAGTTTCCTCTATAGTTTCTTTCTTCTAGAATTGGTGGCATTGGCATAAACAACTGTAATCACCTTGAGGGTGATTTGTTTGTTGCTTTTAGAATAGATGATACAACAACATCCCAATATAATCCCACAAGTGGGGTCTGGGGAGGGTAATATGTACGCAGACCTTACCCCTACCCCGAGGGGCAGAGAGGCTGTTTCCAGGAGACCCTCGGCTCAAGAGAGCAACAAGAGACAATATATTAGTACTATAAATAGACATATAGTAAATAACATAAAATACATAACATCAAATAACAAAATAACAACAATATAAGAAATATAGGAAATACGAAAAGGATGTAAGGTATACTAATATCCAACAGATACAGCCCTGCATCAGTAGCTGATCAGTAACATCCTAAGTCTAACTCCTAAATGGCTAGTCTCCCTCTAGTGCGTTGTAGTAATATTCACAAACTTCCCCCTAACCTACAACCTTAATGCTCGACCTCCACAATTCCCTATCAAGGGCCATGTCCTCAGAAATCCTAAGTCGTGTCATGTCCTGCCTAATCACCTCCCCCCAATACTTCTTAGGTCTCCCTTTAACTCTCCTCGTGCCTACCACATCCAGTCGCTCACACCTCCTCACTGGTGCATCAGTGCTCCTCCTCTAAATGTGCCCGAACCATCTAAGTCTTGCTTCCCGCATCCTGTCCTCCATGGGGGACACACCC
The DNA here is from genome assembly GCF_000393655.2 of Nicotiana sylvestris. NCBI lineage: Eukaryota > Viridiplantae > Streptophyta > Magnoliopsida > Solanales > Solanaceae > Nicotiana > Nicotiana sylvestris. The sequence continues at coordinate 87,614,799 of NC_091057.1, read as the reverse complement.
ACCTTATCTCGAATATCTTTATTCCTAATCTTGTCCATCCTTTTATGCCCGCACATCCACCTAAGCATCCTCATCTCTGCTACTTTCATCTTCTGGATGTGTGAATTTTTAACCGGCCAACACTCGGTCCCATACAACATAGCAGGCCTAACCGCTGCTTTATAAAACTTACCTTTTAGTAACGGTGGCACTTTCTTGTCACACAAGACTCCCGTTGCTAACCTCCACTTCATCAACCCCACCCCTATACGATGTGTGACATCCTCGTCGATCTTCCCGGTCCCCTGAATAACTGACCCAAGATACTTGAAACTACCCCTCTTAGGGATGACTTGAGAGTCGAGCCTCACTTCCACTCCTGCTTCCTCTAGGCATCTCCATAGGACCTCCCTAGGAACCCTGTCGTACGCTTTCTCTAGATCGATAAACACCATGTGGAGATCCTTCTTCTTATCCCTGTATTATTCCATCATCCTCCTAATAAGGTGGATAGCTTCTGTGGTAGATCGCCCTGGCATGAACCCGAACTTGTTATCTGAAATAGACACCGTCCTTCACGCTCTCATTTCTACCACTCTCTCCCAGACTTTCATGGTATGACTGAATAATTTGATACCCCTATAGTTGTTATAGCTCTGAACATCGCCTTTGTTTTTATACAGCGGAACCATTGTACTCTACCTCCACTCTTCAGGGATCTTATTAGTCTTGAATATAACATTAAACAACCCAGTAAGTCATTCCAAGCTTGCTTTACCTACACACCTCCAAAGTTCAACCGGAATTTCGTCTGGCCCGGTAGCTCTGCCCCTCCTCATCTTACGCATTGCCTTCATGACCTCATCGACCTCAATGTCCCTACAATAACTTAATTCATGGGGGCTGTTGGCATTCCTCAATTCACCTAGCACAATATCGTAGTTGCCAACATGGGGGCTGTTGGCTTTTAGAATAGATAGTGCAGTCAAAATCGCAGTTCCTGAAGAACCAGACTTTGCTATTGGCATTGGCCACAACACGATCATATCCTAGCCTTATTCTATATATTTCAATGTCAGAAGCTGGTAGGAAACGTTCTCGAAGAGTAGTGAAATTAACATTGTGTATCTTAACCAAATATTTGAGTCTTGCAAAAGCTTTTTTGGACGTTATCTCTCTAATATTCCAATAAATGAGCTTAATTATTAGAAATATTTTGAGGGATGGTGACTTGATTTTCTTTCTTACTAGGCTTGGACATGTCCATCTTCGATTCGTTGTTCCTTTTTTTTGATCAATTGTTTGGAACTCCCAAAAATGTAAATGATGTCGAAACTCCTACAAAAACCACTACAATACAAGTGCGTCAAAGGTAGGAAAATCGACACCAAATATATCTACATAGATCATGTTATTAGTTGTCTCTATTCAAATTACATTCAATCAGATTAAATATGACACTGAAACAATATGATTTTATCTCTCTCGTTTCTTTGGTCCCAAATTTATACATGACGAAAACAACGCATTTTGCGATTCATATTAACATACGGTTGATAGACGCAAACCCCAATATGCGGAGTAAAATCATAAATTTGGAATAACTACCTTTCTGTATTCTCTATTTCCTTTTCCTTTTCCTCTTTATAGGCATAGTGTTGTTCTATTTCACTTAAGGGTGTCTAACGGGTGGGTCGTGTAACGATCCGACTGGTCGTTCTGTAATTGCGCCCGGTTCGGCAGTTTGAGGTCAAGAGCAGCTTCACATTATGTATATCGACTTGTGTGCATGGTTGGATTCAGTTTTCGGATGAATCGGGATCGAATTGGAAAGAAGGAATATATTTCTGGAAGTTTAAGCGGAGAGAATTGGACCGGAAATTGACTTTTGAGTAAACGGCTTCGGAATGAGTTTTGGATTATGTCAATAGCCTTGTATGGTGATTTTGGACTTGGGCGTGTGTTCGAATTTGAGTTTGGAGGCCCGTAGGGTAATTTGTGGCATTCTGGTGAAAGTTGGAAAAGTTGAAGTTTGAAAAATTGAGAGGTTTGACCCATAGTTGAATTTTATGTTATCGAGGTCAGAATGCAAATCTGAAAGTTAAAACAACTCCGCTATGTCATTTGGGACTTGCCTGCAAAATTTGGTGTCGTTTGGAGTTGATTTGATATGGTTCGGACACTTGGTTGCAATTCTAGAGATTCTTGAAGTTCATAGTAATTTTTATGCGTTTGAGCATCTGATTCGTGGTCTTAGCGATGTTTGAAGTGATTTGAGAGTAAGGCTAAGTTCGTATGATGTTATGGGATGTGTTGGTACATCTGGTTGAGGTTCCGGGGGCCCGAATGAGTTTCAGGGTGAATTTTGAGCGAGTCGGGGCATTTCGGTACTTTCAGATGGTTCTGGCACTTTTGGGAGTGCGGACCGCACCGAATATGCGGACCGCAGAGGAGGGTGTGGACCGCACAAAAATTTCGCGGACCTCAGTGCGGACCACACAATTTGGTGTGCGGTCGCACATCAAGATGTTCTGCAGTATTGCTAGTCCGACTTAGGAAGGATATATCTTTTGATCTACAAGGAATTTTGAGATGATTTAAAAACGCAAGTTGTAGCCATTCGTGTCTAGTTTCCAGAAAGGTAAAGAAATTACGATTTGGACATGCGTATAGAAACTTATGGCCAGAATACTAAAGCATATTGCTGCAGTCAACATTCTCCGCGTTCAGCGGTGATGGACCTGAACTGCGGTCAGCGATGGTTTTTGTGCGGTCAGCAGTGATGGAAATCTGGGAGGTACACTATAAATACAAGGTTTAGAGTTTTATTTCATATTTTGACCTAGAGAGCTCGGATCTTGGCGATTATTCGAAGGTTTTTCAAGAAATTCATCGGGGTAAGTGATTCTAACTCGGATTTATCTAGAATACATGAATCTATCATTGAATTCATCATTTGATTCGTGACTTAGGATGAAATTTGGGAAAAATTGTGAAATCTTTCAAAAATGTAAAATGATGATTTGTAGGACCAAATGGTATCGGAATTGGATAATTTTTGTATTGGTGAACTCTTATTGGAATGGGTATTCGATTTTTGTAAATTTTGTCGGGTTTCAAGGTGCGGGCCCGGGGAGTTGACATTTGTTGACTTTTTACAAATTGTATAAGAATTATAGTTTTGTTAATTGGAATTATTTTCTCTTGCATTGTTAGATGTATTCAAGTCGTTTTTTGGCTAGATTGACCCGAACATTGATGAATTGGTAAAGAAAAAAGCTAAATTGAGTATTGAATTGGCCAGATTGAGGTAAGTATCTTGCCTAACCTTGTGTGGGGGACTTCCCCTTAGGAATTGAGTATTCTATGCTAATTGTAGTCCATGCATGCGAGGTGACGAGTCTGTGCTCGGACTTATTTGTAGAAAATTTGCCTCTAGGGTTCTTAGGTCCTTATGTGGAAAGTATCTCGTTATGATTGGATTTTCTAATTGCTTAAATTTCCTCTATATGCTCCATATGACGTTGTTAGCTCTCCTTTAA